>NC_092333.1:41250000-41550000 GCF_046630445.1 Rutidosis leptorrhynchoides | reverse complement strand
CCGAAGTTTGGTGCTCTGCAACAACTTGTTTTAGATGAGGCTCATAAGTCTAGGTACTCTATTTATCCTGGTTCAGGAAAGATGTATCATGATCTTAAGGAGCTGTATTGGTGGCCTAATTTGAAAGCTGATGTGGCTACGTATGTGGCTAAGTGTTTGACCTGTGCTAAGGTTAAAGCTGAATACCAAAAACCATCTGGACTTTTGGTGCAACCTGAGATTCCCGAGTGGAAGTGGAAAGTTATTACGATGGATTTTATTACCAAGTTACCAAGAGTTGTTGGTGGATATGATACCATTTGGGTGATTGTTGACCGAATCACTAAGTCAGCTCACTTTTTGCCGATTAAGGAAACGGATTCGATGGAGAAGCTTACTCGTTTGTATTTGAAGGATATTGTTTCTAGACATGGTGTTCCTGTATCTATTATTTCAGACCGAGACAGCCGATTTGTATCGAGGTTTTGGCTATCCTTACAGGAAGTCTTGGGAACTAAGTTAGATATGAGCACCGCTTATCATCCCCAGGTGGATGGTCAGAGTGAAAGGACCATTCAAACATTAGAAGACATGTTACGAGCATGTGTTATTGATTTTGGTAATGGGTGGGATAGGTATTTGCCACTAGCTGAATTTTCTTATAATGACAGCTATCATGCAAGTATTAAAGCCGCACCATTTGAAGCTCTGTATGGTAGAAAGTGTAGGTCTCCTGTCTGCTGGAATGAGGTTGGGAATGCTCAACTCACAGGTCCAAAAATTATTCATGAGACTACCGAGAAGATCGTACAGATTAAGGAAAGATTGAGAACCACTAGAAGTCGGCAGAAGAGCTATGCCAATAAGAGAAGAAAAGATATTGAATTTCAGGTCGGTGACCGTGTTATGTTAAAGGTATCACCTTGGAAAGGTGCGGTACATTTTGGTAAAAGGGGAAAGTTGAATCCTCATTTTGTTGGACCGTTCGAGATTATTGAGAGAATTAGACCTGTGGCTTATCGTTTGAGATTGCCCCAAGAACTCAGTGCTGTTCATGACGTTTTTCACGTGTCAAATTTGAAGAAGTGTCCGGCCTAGGCCGATGAGACCATTCCTCTTGAGGAGCTGCATTTTGATAAGCAACTTCATTTTATTGAGGAACCTGTTGAAATTATGGACCGAGAGGTAAAGACTCTTAAGCAGAGTAGAATTTCTATTGTCCGGGTTAGATGGAATGCCAGACGCGGTCCCGAGTTTACTTGGGAGCGTGAAGATCAGATGAAGCAGAAGTACCCGCATTTGTTCCCAGATGCTGAGTCAACCCCTGCACCTGCTTAAATTTCGGGACGAAATTTCCGTAACGGGAAGGTACTGTAACGACCCTACATTTTCCGTTATCTTTTACCGTTAATTATTTAATAACCGTTAACTATTGTTCGTGGCACGTCATTTCTATGACCTATATTATTATTTTTGTAATAATATACATATTAATTATTATGTGTTAAATGAATATTTGTATTCATATTTTAAGTTATACGTTTCTACGTGTCGCGGATTTCTATCCGGGGAATCTTTTCGGTTTTCAAACCAACGGTCGAGCTTTTGGGATTTTTAAATCCTAATTATTTTAAATATGATATTTTGATGTCATATGAATATATATAGTATTTATATATTTTCTTTGTCGTGTATTTGTTATCTCTCCAAAAAATCAATCGCGTAGTAGCGTTTTCGCGTTTTGAGCTTCGATCGGGCGTTCGGGCCACAAGCTTCTTGACTTTATAGCATTTTGGGCTAGTAGGGCCCACCCCCATGCATATTTTGGCTGAACCCTTTAAGGGAGGGGTGTTTTTGCAATTTTTGTGACTAGTTCCATTTTAATCTCAAATTAATTCATTCCCTTATTTTGTTTCTTAACCTAGCAAGCTTTTCTCTCCTCTTTTTCTTGTTTCTTGGCCATCACCCACACTCACCATATCATCATCATCTTCAATCAAATACTAGCTTGGAATTTAGGGCTTTTAGTATAATCGGATTCTACGCGATCTCCTCTACACATCTATACCATTTGATTCTTGATTAGGGTATAAACCCTAACCCTAGATTTTTAATTTTTCTTTATTTTTATGTATTTTGATGTTATATTGATAGTATGATGCTTACATGTTATTGTATTGCTGAATGTATGCGTAGAATTGCTCGTTATACATGTTTTCGGTTTGATTAATTTGGGACAGCAGATTTTTCGTTCATTTCTGATTATGTAACTGATTTAAAAGTGAAATTAAAGTATCTATATGAGTTCCTCTCATCAAGACATTAATTTTAGACTCCGGATTCATGTCATTTCGATTCCCGAAACTCTAGATATTATTAAAATGGTGTTTTGTTGAGATAAATTTATGAAAACGAATTGAATCAGGTATGGTCCGACTTTGTGACCATTTTTGGAGTCTTTAGGTTGTACTAGTGTGTTAGGATTGATGATGGGATGAACTTTCATGTTCGGGTCATCTGAATCCGAGCCACGGATCACCCGTTATGACTAAAACACGTTTTTGAGCGGATTAAAGGTCCAAACTGATTAAGGGCTGTAAGTCACGACTTGGTGACTGTTCTTGGGATGTTCTTGAGCAAACTAATATGTCGGGTGGGTTGGTTAGGCGAAGATATATATAAGACTCGCCGAAAACTGATTCCCGGGGCTTAAGTTATGACCCGATGAACTTTTAATTAAAACTTATGGTTATTAATTATGACTTATGATATAAATAATGATTTTCATTATTATTAAATTACTTATGATATAAAAAGTAATTATTATAATTTAAGACTTATGATATATATTTATTATATCATTTAATTATTACTTATGATTTAATTAAACTTTTAATTAAACTTATGATTAATAATACTTTTATTATTAATGAAAAATACTTATGTTAAGTATTAAACTTATATTATGAGATTATTATAATGAGACTTATAATAAGGATTAATTAATTATTTAATTATTATAAGGCTTAGTTATTATTTAATTATTAAATATTTATGATTTAATAATTAAAATTAGAAACTTATGATATGATTAATAATTCATTATTAATTAATAATACTTATGATATGATTTAAAATTTATTATTAATTAATAATAATTATATTATGATTAATATTTAATTAATTAATTAAATACTTATGTTATATTAATTATATCATTTAAACTTATGTTAACTTTAATAATTCATTTTAATCTAATTAAACTTATGTTATGACATAATTATACATATTTAACTTTAATTAACATTATAACTTATATTATTATTACAACTTACACTTTAAAAATTAATGTTGACCAAGGTTGACTTTTGAGTTGACTTTCGGTTGACTTTGACTTTCAGTTGACTTTTGTTGACTTTCTAAATAAGGAAACTTTCCTAACTTAAAAACTTTCTAAAAATAGCAACTTTCTAAATATGAAAACTTTCTAAATTTGGAAACATTCCAAAAATAGAAACTTTCCTAAAATAGAAACTTTCCTAAAATAGAAACTTTCCAAAAATGGAAACCTGCTAAAAATAGAAACTTTCTAAAAATAGAAAGTGTGTGTCCGTACGCTGTTTCGATCAAACCGGTGCATGTTGAGTGTTGTTCTATATCTACTTGCAACATGTACAATAGCTATCATACTAAGACTTGACCTAAGTTAGTTATTTATATCGACCTGCTTTATTTATAGGTCGGCGTTGTGATCATTCCTAATCACTTTACTTCATTTGTTGTTTGCATATTTGTGTGGTTACTTCGTTGCTATTAAGGTGAGTTATAGTCCCATTTTTCTATTTAAATCTTTTGGGATGAGAATACATGCAATTTATTTTATTTTTTGGACACAAGTGGAGGTTGGTTTAAATTATTCATTGTGAGTTGAACAAAAATATTCCCTAGTCTGGTAACTGTAATCACTGGTTTCTACTGGTGAACGCGAATCCTATGGACAGATCTATCGGGGTTGACAACCCCATTTCGAGCTAGTCGCGCTAGCAATTTATAATCGGAATGTTTAGTACTTCGTATTTTGTTGTAGATACACTTGTTCGGTGTATATTATTTATTGTGTTTGGAAAGGGTAAATAAATGGTTAAGTGGTTACCAGGTGGCTCACGGAAAATGGAATAATGCTTTTATATGTTTTCTAGCATATAATTTTGTGGTCCAAAAAGGAGTTTTTATGTTTTCAAACATAAATTTTTATGGTTTAAATTAAATATTGTTTGCAATATTAAACCTATAATTCACTCAACATTTTTTTGTTGACAGTTACTCGCATGTTTTATTCTTAGGTTCATGATTGACTGCTTCCGCTGTGCTTAGAGAGTTTGCATATTTATGATGGCAGCTTTTGTTAAACATTAACTTGCATTCTATTTCGTTACATTAAATAGTGGGTGTTTGTTGACTTTGTTTTGGTCAACTTTTGGTTAAAATATTTATGTATAGTTTTTCTAAACTTATACATTTTAGTAGATTTCCTTCATAGGAAATTATTTTTAAATAAAGAATGCAAGGTTGTTTTATTAAATTCATATAGAGTTTCGATCAAGCTGTGGGACCAAGATAACGATGGTCGTCAAGTGTACTTTGACGGGTCGTTTCTGAATAGATCAAACCTAGAGCCAAAACTAGATTAGATCGACACCTAGACGATATATTTCGGTGGTATATGGTGTTAGGGTTCTCTGGAGACTAAAACCTACGACTTAGGGTGAATGGGACGAATAACCTCATCAAAGAAGTCTAAACCCGTATATATAGTGAACACAGACACACTCGGTCGAGTGTCTGTGTACACTCGGTCGTCTGACTGACACAGTCGGTCGAGTGTCTATATACACTCGTTCGACTGTGTGCAGTTTAACATATTGATCATTTAATAAATTAAGTACACACAAACACAAATATAATCAATAGTCTCGAGTAAACATTATTACATAACCGAAATGTGTTAAACATAAAAGCAAATAACGGCTGGGGATTCATGCACCAACATAGACGACAATATACATGCTATACCTACAATGTATTTTCACTTGTGGATTTGATAAATTCATTATATTATTTAATTTAGGTGTGTTCATTTGATGGTAAAGGGGTATGTCATGAATGTTGGTGTAGTGTGATAAGTAGGTGATAGGAAGAAGTTGCCGATGTAGCGTTAATATGGTACAATGTGGTTGTACGACATGTGTCATGGATAAAAGTGATCTTATTAGTTATTATTTAGGGTATTTCTTTAAATGTTATCATTTTACATTTAGTATATAATATTTATTTATTAAATTTAAGTATTTAATTTAATTATTTTTATGTGTGTATTAATTACATATTCTAATTCTAATATTAAATTATTTATGAGTACGTACTAGCAAAACTTACATGTAAAAATATCGATTTATATCATAACATATCATTAAAGAATTGTAAATAATAAATCTAATTAATTATGTTTGTATCTAACTAAAAGTTACAGAGTTAAGTCGCGAATATCCAAGTAAAAATTATTCACCTTCATTTCTTAATTAGTAATTTGAATATTAAAAACCATATTCGTTACCCTTGTATAAAATATACGTAATACGGAGTATGTACATATGCAACTTGTGAATATTTCTTGCTGATAATTAACTACATATGGTGGTCGTGCCACTAGAAGTCTTGGTTTTGAAGACGGTTTCATTTGCATGAAAGATATTAGTAAAATACTACGTAATAAATTAAATTAATTCAGTGGGTAATTGGTACGTGTCCAACAAACATGCATTTTCCTCAGTTATTTTTCAATTATCTTATTCAATAAATTAATATATTTGTAACAACATATAACCCGAATATATCACTCATTCTACTCCACCGCCATTACCTAAATAACTCGCATGATTAATTTATATTTATATGCTATTTTTATAATAAAATAAAATGTATTAATGTATCAATTATCAATTATTAGTTTTAATATGAACAACCTTAAACGTTTAATACTAAACGCGCGAACACTCTATCATATCTTCGCTTCTAAGTCAAGCAACCACAAGTTCGCTAAAACATAATTTGAGAGGTCACTGTTATATTTTAATGTGTATATATGTATTATGTAATATGTATGTATGTATTGTATTGTATGTATTGTACGGAGTATGTATTGAGTTAGTATTATCTTTTAAGTTAATTATATGCGGATGACAATGTAATAGGTACTAAACTACTTTAATTAACTTGATCTCGATTCAAAAGAAGGTTAAAATCAAACGTGGCCGTCCCCGCAGCTTTGGCTCAGTGGACATGTGGTGGTGCCTAGCACCCCCGCCGGGCTAGAGGTCTCGGGTTCGAGCCTCGTCACCTACAAAGGATATTATTTGAAAGAAATTCCTTGAGGGTGACCCAAAGGGAAGGTTTTACCGATCCGCTCCGGGACTAAGGTCCGGCCCGCCTGCCCCGTATGGGATGGTTTAAGGGTCGGATCCCCTGAGTGTGGTTCGGGTTTCCTGCCCGAACGCGTGTGTGTGCAAATGATGACTAGGCTTCGGTCCGAACTGATGCAAGTTTGCCGTTAAAAAAAAAATCAAACGTGGCCATCTCCAAAAAAACAAAATTTGTCCAATTTATGCAAATAAAATATACTCCATAAAAAATATATTTTTAATGACAACTCTAATGATTATCATTAAGAGATTAAAACATGAAACAAAAACTTGTACATTAACAAGAAATAATCACTTTCTAGATAAAATAATCACCTCATATACCACTAATTTTTTACATTTATTTAGTTCTTAATGACAATCATAAGAGTTGTGATTAGAAAAATTCTAAAATATACTGCAAGCTAGGAAAAAGAAATTATTAATTATAAAATAAAATATACAAGTGGACGAATGGCATGCGGGTTTTCTAATCTATCTAATTCTAATCATATAACAGGCGATTATTTATGTACAGAGTATATAATAATTTATTAGTAATATTAAAAAAAATTCTAATCACAGCCATTACAATTATCTATAACGTATATAAATATAATGTACATAGCGGTTAAAATTAATTTTTAGTAGTGTTATTTACATGTCTTCAGAGAAAAGTTTCAAAACTTATAGATACGTAGAAAACATAAATTTCTAGTTTAAACACTTGATTTATTGTACGAGTAGGAATAAAGAAATCATTGATGATGTGACATTTTGTGTGTGTATAAATAAACGGACAATGAGTTATTGCTTCTTCATCACAACTCAACATATTCATCATATCAAAACAAAATTAAATCTTTAGTTTCTTGTCATATTTGCACTTGCCACCCAAATTTTAGTGACCCATTTTTCATTCTAGTACAACACCATTTCTCATTGCATAAAGGTAGTTATTAACATTACCAAACACAAATGAGATTTGACATGAAGACAATGATTGTAGTGGTGTTGATGGTATTCATGTTGAGACATTGTAACGGTCTCGGTCTCAACATGAATTACTATCTTATGAGTTGTCCTATGGCCGAGTTCATGATCAAGAACTCCGTCAATTCAGCTTTGAGAGCGGATCCGACCCTTGCAGCCGGACTTATCAGGATGCACTTCCATGATTGTTGGATTCAGGTTCTTCATTTGTCTCATTTAAGAGCTAAAATCAAACAACTTGTATCATCTATTATGTTTAATCATATATATTTATTCTATAAACAATTTTGTTTAATGAAACGGGACCTAATCTTTTGATATCTTTTGATTATACTGATAATTTAGAGGCTATTTGGTGGTTTGTCCTATAGGTCGAGTTTTTTTAGAAAGACAAATACTCACACAACACACCATATATCATATTACGATACACATTTATCACGACTAAAACCCCTAACCTCATAGTTAAGGGCACGATAAAACTAGACAAGTGACCCATTGGTGTAATTAATATGGGTCACTTAACTTCTCCTAATTATTTTCTTAATGCATGTTTTACATGTAGGGTTGTGATGCATCTGTTTTGCTTGATTCTACGAGTGACAACACGGCTGAAAAAGACTCGCCTGCTAATTTGAGCTTAAGGGGCTACGAAGTCATAGACAACGCCAAGAAACTAGTAGAAAACATGTGCCCAGGCGTAGTTTCGTGTGCTGATATTGTAGCAATGGCTGCTCGAGACGCTGTTATCTTTGTAAGGATCTATTACAACGGGCCTTAAGACGTAGTTCTTTGTTTCTCAATCACAACATGCTAAAGATATACCATGCATTTCTAGATATGTATAGTCTAGTAGTGATTAGGATCCTAATATCCTCATAAGAGGTCTCATAGCCACATATCTTAAGGTGATTAGAAAAAAGAGTAAAAAATGATTACGTGATATAATCTGATTAGATCGCGTATTAAGTAAAACAATCCCCTTATTCGAGTAGTCTGAACAGACAAAACTATAAAAATTTACTCGTTTATGTTAATGGCAATTTTTCAGGCTGGTGGACCGGTTTATGATATACCAAAAGGAAGAAAAGATGGAACAAGATCAAAAATTGAAGACACAAGAAACTTGCCATCACCAACTTTTAACACTAGTGAATTGATTAATATGTTTAAGCAACATGGTTTCAGTGTTCAAGAAATGGTCGCTCTTTCTGGTAAATTTTCTATATATTAGTCCGTATATATTATTATTTTATTCATTAATTAAGATTAGATTACAAAATCGGTCTATACATGCAATTAATTAATTAATTAATTAATTAATTAATGAGGAGGTCAACAGTTCATGATAATACTCACACAATCTTGATCACTTCAATAAGTCGACTCACATCTACACTAAAAAAAAATTGTCATCTACTATGTTTAAATACAATTAAAAAAAAGTCACTAAATTTTAATCACCATACCATATTAGTGACCAAACAAATGACCACTATAGTAACTAATTTCAATATTTGGTATCTAATAATATGTTGTGACGGATCTATAGTGACGCAAAATGACCAACCTATTTTGGTTAATAACTTCCTTTTTAGTATTACTAGTGACCAATAACCTTTGTCACTAAAGCTCATTCTTCTTATAGTGCCAACTTCCATATTTATATATTCGGTATATATATAAATTCGACTACTATTGCTCTATGCAGGTGGACATACACTAGGAGTGGCTCGATGTTCATCTTTCAAGAATCGCCTTAAAAACTTTGATTCAACAAACGATGTGGACCCAAGCATTGACAAACAGTTTGTGAAAACACTCACGAAAACATGTAATGCAGGTGACAACGCAGAACAACCATTTGATTCATCAAGAAACATGTTTGATAACGATTACTACAACGCACTTCAAAGGCAGGCCGGTGTCTTATTTTCTGATCAAACCTTGATGACTGATCTTACGACCAGACAAATTGTGAACGGGTACGCTGGCTTTAACCAAGCCAGGTTCTTTTTCGACTTCCAACAAGCCATGGTGAAGATGGGGTTACTTGATGTTAAGGAGACAGGAGAAGTTCGACAAAATTGCCATAAAATCAACTGATTTCATTGTCGTAGCGAGTGATGAAAAAACTTGGATCTTCTATCTTTTGGTTATAAGCTTTGTTATATTGGTATTGGATGTATACGAAATAGTATGGATTTGGTAATTGTGTGTAGTAATTATGTGATTGTACATTAATATTAGTTTTAATACATGCTAGTTACGAGTACTTTTTTCCTTCCTATAACTAGTCAAAAATCCAAAATTCTGTATTGTATGTAACATGTAAGAGTGCGTTTTATAAATTATATATATGATATATATGAATATATGATGCTTAAACTTTAAATAGTTACAACTTTAATTGATTCAAAATTTATGATTGAATTCAAGTAGGATATTATCGAAATTAAAGTGTTTAATACTCTGTAGAATATTATCGAAACTAAAGTGTTTAATAGTTGAAAAAGTTTTAAAATTTTGAATGGCTATCACAAATTAAAGAACAATTTAACATTAGTGCTAAATCATATAATTAATAGCAAACAAATACACTTTAATGTTTTTATTAATTAACCTTCTACACACTAAAACTCACGCAAGATGTTGTAGCTTTGATTAAATCTTCATGTAGTTTTCTATTTGTTTTCACATTACAAAAAACCCCTCAGCTTTGCACACATTCTCACAAATATCCCTCAAGTTTACACTTTCTAAGTACTAAAAACTGTAAATATATAATTTAATTAAAACATAAGAAACTAATTCCACCCGAATTTATACCGGCCCCTATCTTCTCACTGGATGCGGTTTAAATTTTTCAGAGACCACCGTTCAACTCGAAAAAATCTTAGGAACCCAACGGGACTAACTATACGCGAAACGGACACTTCTAAAAAAAACGCTAAGCACAACGACAACCCGTGTCTTTCCGCTCGGCACGAGTTAAATTTTTTCGGCGGTAGCGTCAAACTCGAAATAATTTTATGAACAAAACGATACCAACTACGTTCGAAACGGACACTTTTTAAAAAACGCTAAACACAACGACAGCTCGTATCTTCCTGCTCGACGCGAGTTAAATTTTTTCGCCAACACCATTAGACTCGAACCTTTTATACACTAAAACTCATGCAAAATGTTGTAGTTTTAATTAAATCTTCATGTAGTTTTCTATTTGTTTTCACATTACAAAAAGTCCCTCAACTTTGCATATATTCTCACAAAGATCCCTCAAGTTTACACTTTCTAAGGGGTAAAAAATGTAAATATATAATTTAATTAAAATATAAGAAACTAATTCCACCCGAATTTATAACGGCCCTATCTTCTCGCTGGGTGCGAGTTAAATTTTTCAGAGACCACCGTTCAACTCGGAAAAATCTTAGGAACCCAACGGGACTAACTATACGCGAAACAGACACTTCTAAAAAAAACGCTAAATACAACGACAACCCGTGTCTTTCCGCTCGGCACGAGTTAAATTTTTTCGGCGGTAGCGTCAAACTCGAAATAATTTTATGAACAAAACGATACCAACTACGTTCGAAACGGACACTTTTTAAAAAACGCTAAACACAACGACAGCCCGTATCTTCCTGCTCGACGCGAGTTAAATTTTTTCGCCAACACCATTAGACTCGAAATAATTTTATCAACAAAACGAAACTTACTACGTTCGAACCGGAAAGATTTTAAAAAACGCTAAAGACGACGACACCAACAACGACGTATAACTCATGGTCCGTTTTTCTTCTTTAAATAAAACTGCGTTAAATATCAATACGCCGACCGAAAGCCCCCGCCGCATCGCGCGAGCCGGTCCGGACTAGTTAATTACATTACATAAAATATGATGGTTAAGGGAAAATAATATTAGGTGCGCTATATATTGATGTTTCTAGAACCAAAAGATAGCACGTACGTGTTGACAGCTTTAATAATGTGACACCATCACCTTCTCAATATCTCAATTTTTATAATATTTTAGTTACACCTTTTGAATTTAAATAAGTACGTTACCAACTTCAATTATTGAATTAGGCTTACTATTACATTCTCACGGTTTCAACTATAAAATGTTTTTTACTATTTTTATTATTGGCATGCAGCAACCATGTCTTATTGTTTTTTTTTTGAAAAGCCAACAATTTTATAAAAAAAATAAACAAGAACAAGAAAGCATGTGAGTGCATGCTTGGCCAACTATTTGCTATACTCCATACACTATATCAGGGAGCTATAAACAATACTACACATACAAAATAAAGACTAGAGAACAACATGAAGACAAATGCATCCAACAATTCTAGAGAATTTCCTTAGCCATGATCTTCAAACGAGCTTGGGTTGATTAGCCATTGCGACCACTCTAGATTTAGCTTCCTCGACCTTCTTGAGATCCACTCGAAAGCTTTGATTTGAATCTCATTTAGGGCCATGGGACCATTACCTTTTTTCTTTCGGAACAAAGTAGAATTTCTATTTTGCCAGATTACATAGCTACAAACCCATTCAATTGTTTTCCAAATCAAGGATGGATGACTTGGATGTGAGACGTTATAGATCCCATGAAAAATTTCATCGAGCCGAGAGTACATAGGACGATTAGTGTTCCACCACCGAAAGACACGAGACCATAAATCTTTTGCGAACGAACAATGTAAAAAGACATGATCAACTGTCTCTAAATCATTATCACAAATCGGGCACCTAACCGAGTCTAGGTCCACCCCTCTTTTGCCAAGCTCAATTCTAACCGGGATTCTTCTTTGTTTGACTCGCCATACAAAAACTCCTATTTTTTGAGGGAGAATTGGGAGTCTGTCCGTATTTATATGCGAGCCATTTTCATGAAGCAACTTTCTATCTATGATCTTGAACAGAGAGTTAGTTGAGAACAATCCATTTGCTTGCAATTTCCACGACCACCCATCACAGTTTCCATCTACAAACTTGAAATTTTGAATCATGTTTTCTAGTTCCAATAGTTCGGTTGCAGTTCTCCCGCATGGATTACGCACCCAATTCCAAGAACAAGTTGAGTTTAATCCGTCATTTACAATCCGATCTATTACCAACGCATCCTTCACTTCCTCTAATCTAAACAATCTTCCAAATTTATCACGAAGCACCTCGTTGTTTAACCATCGATCCGACCAAAATAAAGTCTTGTCTCCTTTACAGACAATCTTTTCAAACGAATTAGTGAAATCAATATTTAAATTGTCAATGTCCAAGCCAACGCTGATAATATTATTCCAAACCCTCCCTGTTCCCGAACCTCTTCCTTGTACATACCCACCCAAACCCCCATCCCGACCATAAATACTTGAAATAATTTTTACCCAAAAAGCGTTCTTTTCGTTATGAAAGCGCCACCACCACTTCCCTAAAAGAGCCATATTTTTCGCTTTAAGGGACCCAATATTCAACCCCCCGCCCTCGTAAGGAAGTAGGATGTACTCCCATTTTACCCATGAAATTTTTGTATTATCCCCCGATCCGCCCCAAAAGAACTTACGACGCAAACCTTCGAGCAAGTTGATGACACACGATGGAGCACGGAATAGGGAGAAGGCGTACAACGGGAGACTACTTAGGACTGATTTGATTAAGGTTAAACGACCCCCAAATGACATCGTTTTTGCTTTCCAATCCGCTAACCGAGAGTGTATTTTCTCGATGTAATATTCCCAGTCTCAGTCTCGAGTATTATTCATTTTCTTACCCATCGGAAGACCAAAATAGAAGAATGGGAGAGATCCATTTTGACACCCATGAATTTTTGCTACCTCTTCCACTATATTTTGAACTCCAATTCCATAAAGACAACTTTTAGCCACATTCACCTTTAGCCCCGAGAATATTTCGAAACAATTCAAGACATTTAGCGCGGTTCGGACGTTTCTTTTACTCCATTCCCCGAATAAAATCGTATCATCGGCATATTGAAGGTGTGAGACTATTATTTTATCTTTTCCCACTTCAATTCCTTTTAAAAGATTAGCCCTTAAGGCTTGCTTAATCAGGGCATTGAGTCCCTCCGCTACTATAATGAATAAGTAAGGCGATAATGGGTCTCCTTGTCTAACGCCTCTATGTAACCTAAACTCATCGGTTGGTGACCCATTTACTAATACCGAGACCGAAGTCGAAGAGAGGCATGCACGAATCCACCTTCTCCATTTTAGTCCAAATCCCATTCTTTCCATTACTTTGAACAAGAATTCCCAGTTTATACTATCGAAGGCCTTTTCGAAATCCACCTTGAAAATCATGCATTTTTTCTTTTTCTTTTTAAGATCATCAATCATCTCATTAGCTACTAACACTCCATCAAGGATGAATCTACCTTTCAAGAACGCACTTTGCTTAACGCCAATCACTTTATGGATAACCTTTTGAAGCCGTCTCAATAGCATCTTGGATAAGATTTTATAATAGCTCCCAATTAGGCTAATTGGGCGAAAATCACTAAGGTTCAAAGGTTCGTTTTTCTTGGGGATTAGAGATAAAAAACTTGCATTGCATCCCTTGGAAATCGATTCATAATGCCAAAACCATTCTATAGCCGCCTTTAGATCATCCTTTATAAGCCAGAAGAATTTTTTGAAAAAACTTAAATTAAAACCATCCGGTCCCGGCGCCTTCGATGAGTCACACTCCTTTATAGCTTCCCATATATCCGATTTTGAGAATGGAGCTTCTAGCATACTCACATCAGCCGCATCAATGGATTCTAAGTGCAGCGCATCAATTGATTCGAACCTAGGCTTAACAGTGGATTTTTTGTCGAACAGGTTCTTATAAAAATTGAAAATCTCTCCCTTGATTGCAGCAGGTTTCTCGTTCCACAAACCGTTTATATGCAGACCCCTAATATTGGTTTTACTGTTTTTTCTTTTGATTGCAGCGTGGAAGAAGCGTGTGTTGTCGTCTCCTTCGGCAGCCCATTTAAGCCTCGACTTTTGTTTCAGCATCTCAGATTTATCTCTTTCCTTTTGTAGCTAATTTACCCTAGCGTTGAGCCATGATTCACGTTCCTCATCAGATAAAGGACCACTATCTGCCTTTAGCTCCATCTCCATCACCTTTTTCTGTAAGGATTCAATTTCAAAATCCAGTGATCCGTATTTGGCTTTACTCCAATTCCTCAATGCCTCTTTCACATTTTTTAACTTATCTTTGAAAATAATATCGGCCTTGCAGTTGTCCACCCTCTTGCCCCACGCATCAATAATAATTTTTTCAACATCCAGCGAGTCAAGCCATATATCAAAGAGTTTGAAAGGCTTGGGCCCGAAATCCAAGTTTTGTTCCCTTAGAATAATTGGACAATGATCCGAAGTGTTGCGGTCCAATGCAACTACAGAGACATCACCCCAGGATTGAAGAAAACGATCACAAGTTAAAAATCGGTCAAGCTTGCTGAACTTTTTTCCTTTGTCACAAATTCTTGTGAACCTCTTTCCTACCATAGGAATATCGATTAGTCGATTAGATGAAATAAAGTTGTTGAACCAGCTCGCTCTTCGTTCGATGAATTGACAGTTTTTCCTTTCTTCTTGGACCCTCACTTCATTAAAGTCTTCCCCGATCACCCATTCGACATCGTTCGATTGCGATATTAAATTCTCTAAGCAATCCCACATCTTTTTTTTTCCTCATCCTTGTGCGGTCCATAAATATTAACCACAATCGACTCGTTTTGTTTCCCAATCCATCGGCCTTTGATTGCCAGAAAATATTGTTTCTCAACCGCTTCACTCACCTTGAAGACGCATGGATCCCATATGGTTAGCATGCCTCCCGACTTTCCAACTTTAGGCTTTTGGATAAAGTTGAAGTTTGGAGCACCCCATATCATCTCCACCCATTTTTCATCGACTGGACCACACTTAGATTCTTAAATAAGGACAATGTATGGATTTTCTTTAATTCTTACACTTCTAAACCATCCAACTTTACTTTCCCCTTTACAATTTTTGGCGAAACCTTGAATATTTAAGGACATGATCTTCATAATAATCCTACTAGCAATCGAATAAAAGATGTAGAGGCCTTATTGGGATGATTCATCCCAATGAACCCCCAACTTTGACCCAAACTCTTTTAAACCAATACTAGCTGAGGATGCTTGTGAATTATTTCTGGATCCCTTTCTTTCCTTATTGGAGTGAGATGTCGATTTTTTGTTTTTGTCTCTTTGTCGTCAATCTTGTCCGGTTTTTGAACTGAAGGAGTTTTGAATTTTGGAGACTACTGGTTTTCTTTTTGTTGGGTTTAGTCGTTTGGATCTTGGGTGTTTTGGAATAATGCAAGGATGTCGGTTTAGCAGGTTTAGGTAAAGATGATTTTGGAGGTTTATCATGTTTAGTGAAAGTGTCGGTTAGTGGCTCGGTGATTCCAGTCGGGTTGGGTTGGGAAAAGATAGTATCGAAATTAGGATGTGTGGAAAGGGTGGCCATGGTTACGGGGTTGGTAGCATCAGCTAGGTCAGGTTGAGAGAAATTATTGGAAAGATTGACACTCTTTAATGGACTAAAAGGGCTAGTGGGAAAGGATGCATCAAAGTTGTTTATGGGTTGAGTATGGGCATTAGGGATAATAGTAGGGCAGAAAGTGGGTTGTTGTGATGGACATAATGGTAAAGGGCAAGATTGGAATATGGGCTTACATTTGGAAGAGGGGGGGATTCTGGTCTAAATGATTTTGTGTGGGTTCGATTTGGAATGGGCATGTGGGATTGGAAAAATGAGATGTGCTAGGCTGTGGGCTGGAGCTAAGGATGGGGTTAGGTTTTGGGCCAGAGTTATGAATGGAGTTAAGGTTTGGGCCAGGTGTTGTGCTGGAAATTTTGGTGGGGTTAGTATTGGAAGGTGTTGACTTAACCTGCTTGTTACCTTCGTGGGGCCCTCCACTATCCAGACTTATCGATTTGTGTGGGGAACCCAAAGGACTTGCATCGAGACAATCATTCACAACATTCTTTTCATCTGACATGCCAACATCATCATTGTTATTGTCGTTTTTGAAATTAGCACTAGTTTCCATGCACTTGGACGATTGGTCTTCCACCCTAACGTCTTTCTTTGTTACCGGACTGAAAGAATCCGGCACTGATTCATCGCCGAAAAAATCATCGTGGTCATTAATATCGTACGAACCCCAATAAGAGTCACCGTCGTCATCTCCCAAATCCAATTCAACGACGTCTCTTATCTCCTCAGAAGCCGAAATATATATGATTGTTGAATCAGTTTTGATGCTTATGGATTCTTGAATAGGAAGAGAACTTCTAACCTTTATCAAAACTTTACCAGCAATTAAGTTTTGGTTATCGTCATTGATATTGCAATTTTTCATGTCATATACACGTCCCCACCATTCAGCAATACGTTTAAAGTTTGGCTCGTTCCAACATGAAACTGGTACTCCATATATACTGATCCACGCTAACCGACCTGGGTGAAGTAATCTCGTGTTCCATCTCTTAAGGTTTTGAACCCATCTTTTAAGACTATGGTTTTTTGTCGATATAATGTTCTCAACCGTTGATTCGTTTTCGAAGATGAACATGACCTCTAGACCTCCGATATATTTTAGGATAAAGTTACTTAGGCCCTCTTCTTCACATAAATCCTGGATTTGCTCGAGGACTTCGAAACTGGCTACCTCCCCAACTAGTGTTCTTTTTGACATGGTATCCAGGATTGAGGGATCTTCTTCTACTTTCACTGATCTGCCCGTGGGGTTTTGTTGATTGTTTGTGCTTGTGCAAGGTTTTGTGCTTGGATGGTTGTTTGTGTTTTCGTTTGTGATGGGTTGATTGGGAAAATGGTTAGAGGGAGTTTTCGGGTTGTTTTGGTATGTATTTTGTGTTGGTTTATGATTTTTAGTTGTGTGACGGTGTTGAGGTGGTGCATTGAATTTTGACTGTATGGGTTCATCGGGAATAGGGTTAGGTTGTGCTTTTTGTCTGTAGTTTTGGTGTGGTGTATTTGGTGGAGGTTGGTAGGAGTGTGGTGGACGGTGGTTGGGATTTTTAGGGAGATGTGGTTGTGGTGGTTTAGGGTGAAAGTGGGTTTGGGGGGTGGGGGGTAAGTGTATCGGTTGTTACGGGGGAATCTCAGTGATTCATAAACAACATCTGAAAATCTTCTACCATCATTAAGCGATTCTTTTCGATCATTATGGTTGATCCTTCGTTGCTCATCCAAACTGGGAAAATCATGTTGCCTCCAGATGAACCTACTGTTTTTCACCTGTTCATCTTGAAACATGTCTTATTGTTGAAGATATATGTAGTGACCCGAACTTTTCCATGTTTATATATATTAATTGAGATTGATATTTACATGACTAAATGTTTCCAACATGTTAAGCAATCAAACTTGTTAAGACTTGATTAATTGAAATAGGTTTCATATAGACAATTGACCACCCAAGTTGACCGGTGATTCACGAAAGTTAAAACTTGTAAAAACTATATGATGACATATATATGGATATATATATAGTTAACATGATATTATGATAAGTAAACATATCATTAAGTATATTAACAATGAACTACATATGTAAAAACAAGACTACTAACTTAATGATTTTGAAACGAGACATATATGTAACGATTATCGTTTTAACGACATTTAATGTATATATATCATATTAAGAGATATTTATACATCATAATATCATGATAATATAACAATTTAACATCTCATTTGTTATAATAAACAATGGGTTAACAACATTCAACAAGATCGTTAACCTAAAGGTTTCAAAACAACATTTACATGTAACGACTAACGATGACTTAACGACTTAGTTAAAATGTATATACATGTAGTGTTTTAATATGTATTCATACACTTTTGAAAGACTTCAATACACTTATCAAAATACTTCTACTTAACAAAAATGCTTACAATTACATCCTCGTTCAGTTTCATCAACAATTCTACTCGTATGCACCCGTATTCGTACTCATACAATACACAGCTTTTAGATGTATGTACTATTGGTATATACACTAAAATGATCAGCTCTTAGCAGCCCATGTGAGTCACCTAACACATGTGGGAACCATCATTTGGCAACTAGCATGAAATATCTCATAAAATTACAAAAATATGAGTAATCATTCATGACTTATTTACATGAAAACAAAATTACATATCCTTTATATCTAATCCATACACCAACGACCAAAAATACCTACAAACACTTTCATTCTTCAATTTTCTTCATATAATTGATCTCTCTCAAGTTCTATCTTCAAGTTCTAAGTGTTCTTCATAAATTCCATAAGTATAGTTTCATAAAAATCAAGAATACTTCCAAGTTTGCAAGTCTACTTCCAAGCTTTCTAATCCATTTCAAGTAATCATCTAAGATCAAGGAACCTTTGTTATTTACAGTAGGTTATCTTTCTAATTCAAGGTAATATTCATATTCAAACTTTGATTCAATTTCTACAACTATAACAATCTTATTTCGAGTGAAAATCTTACTTGAACTGTTTTCGTGTCATGATTCTGTTTCAAGAACTTTCAAGCCATCCAAGGATCCTTTGAAGCTAGATCCATTTTTCTCATTTCTAGTAGTTTTATCCAAAAAACTTGAGGTAGTAATGATGTTCATAACATCATTCGATTCATACATATAAAGCTATCTTATTCGAAGGTTTAAACTTGTAATCACTAGAACATAGTTTAGTTAATTCTAAACTTGTTCGCAAACAAAAATTAATCCTTCTAACTTGACTTTTAAAATCAACTAAACACATGTTCTATATCTATATGATATGCTAACTTAATGATTTAAAACCTGGAAACACGATGAACACCATAAAATCGGATATACGCCGGGTTTGGATAATTAAAAACTATGATAAACTTTGATTTAAAAGTTGTTCTTCTGGGAAAATGATTTTTCATATGAACATGAAACTATATCCAAAAATCTTGGTTAAACTCAAAGTGAAAGTATGTTTTTCAAAATGGTCATCAAGATGTCGTTCTTTCGACAGAAATGACTACCTCTTTAGTAATTGACATGTAACTTAAATTTCCAACTATTAACCTATACTTTTTCTGTTTGGATTCTTAAATTAGAGTTCAATATGAAACCATAGCAATTTGATTCACTCAAAACGGATTTAAAATGAAGAAGTTATGGGTAAAACAAGATTGGATATTTTTGATCTTTTTAGCTACGGAAAATGTTTAACAAATCTATACAAATCATATCCTAGCTAACTTATATTGTATTATACATGTATTCTAATATATTATGTAATCTTGGGATACCATATACACGTATGCAAATGTTTTGACATATCATATCGACCCATGTATATATATTATTTGGAACAACCATAGACACTCTATATGCAGTAATGTTGGAGTTAGCTATACAGGGTTGAGGTTGAATCCAAAAATAAATATACTTTGAGTTGTGATCTAGCCTGAGACGTGTATACGCTGGGTCGTGGATTGATTCTAGATAATATATCGATTTATTTCTGTACATCTAACTGTGGACAACTAGTTGTAGGTTACTAACGAGGACAACTGACTTAATACACTCAAATCTTTAAAACATAATAAAAATGGTTGTAATTATATTTTGATCATACTTTGATATATATGTACATATTTGTATAGGTTAGTGAATCGATCCGTGGCCAAGTCTTATTTTCGAGGAAGGAAATATCTGTGAAAGTGAGTTATAGTCCCACTTTTAAAATCTAATATTTTTGGGATGAGAATACATGCAGGTTTTATAAATGATTTACAAAATAGACACAAGTACGTGAAACTACATTCTATGGTTGAATTATCGAAATCGAATATGCCCCTTTTTATTAATTCTGGTAATCTAAGAATTAGGGATCAGACACCCTAATTGACGTGAATCCTAAAGATAGATCTATTGGGCCTAACAAACCCCATCCAAAGTACCGAATGCTTTAGTACTTCAAAATTTATATCATATTCGAAGGGTGTCCCGGAATGATGGGGATATTCTTATATATGCATCTTGTTAATGTCGGTTACCAGGTGTTCACCATATGAATGATTTTTATCTCTATGTATGGGATGTGTATTGAAATATGAAATCTTGTGGTCTATTGTTACGATTTGATATATATAGGTTAAACCTATAACTCACCAACATCTTTGTTGACGTTTAAAGCATGTTTATTCTCAGGTGAATATTAAGAGCTTCCGCTGTTGCATACTAAAATAAGGACAAGATTTGGAGTCCATGTTTGTATGATATTATATAAAAACTGCATTCAAGAAACATATGTCGATGTAATATATTTCTATTGTAAACCATTATGTAATGGTCATGTGTAAACAGTATATTTTAGATTATCATTATTTGATAATCTACGTAATGCTTTTGAAACCTTTATTGATAAAATAAAGGTTATGGTTGTTTTAAAAATGAATGCAGTCTTTGAAAAACGCCTCGTATAGAGGTCAAAACCTCGCAACGAAATCAATTAATATGGAACGTTTATAATCAATATGAACGGGACATTTCAGTTGGTATCCGAGCGTTGGTCTTAGAGAACCAGAAAATTTGCATTAGTGTGTCTTATCGAGTTTGTTAGGATGCATTAGTGAGTCTGGACTTCGACCGTGTTTTCTTTAAAAATGATTGCTTAACATTTTTGTTGGAAACTATATATTATTAACATGTATATATTATGTGATATATTAATCTCTTAACATATTTGATATTGTGTGATAGATGTCTACCTCTAGCACAAATCCCATTGAATCACCTAATAATAACGAAGAGTCGAATATATATTGGACTGATTCACAAGTTTCCGGAGAGGAACCGGAAGAAGAATCAGAACCGGAAGAAGAATCAGAACCGGAGGAGGAAATAGAACCGGTGGGGGAAATAATAAAACGGTTAAGTAAAAGAAAATCCTCAACCAACCGACCAAGGTTAATTATGGTCAATGGTGTTTCCGCCAAGGAAGCAAAATATTGGGAGGATTACCAATTCTCCGATGAATCGGATTCCGACGAGAATTCCGATGATGTTATAGAAATTACCCCAACTGAATTTAAAAAGGCAAAAGAAAATAATAAGGGAAAGGGCATAAAAATAGAGAAATCTAATTCCAACCCCGATGAACTTTATATGTATCGTCAACCCCCGAAGTCCTAAGTTGTAACATTGATCCGGGAACCTCTAAACTACCAGGTTTTTCTAAACCGTTGTGGAAAACGACAGCTAGTATTAGGGGAACACCATATATCCCTAGAAACTTGGCAAAACGAACCAAAACCGAAGAAGAAGAAACGAGCGAGTCGGAATAAGATAGTTGTATTCGTATGGTGTAATATATAATATAGTGTGCTTATGCTTTATGATATATGTAAAAATTGCTTGTATTAATAAGTATTTTTTTTATGAATCTAACTCTTGTCTATTTTACAGTATAAAAACACAAAATGGGTAGACAACCTAATATTTTAAGAGACCTACCCGGAGACATGATTGATGAAATCTTGTCTAGAGTCGGTCAGAATTCCTCGGCACAACTATTTAAGGCGAGATCAGTTTGTAAGACATTCGAAGAACATTCCAAGAATGCCTTGGTTTATAAAAGGCTTTCGTTCGAAAGATGGGGGATATCACATTGGGAAATCCATAAGTTACGATGTGTTTACTTTGACGCATATATTGCGGGGAACCCAAATGCTATTTTACGCAACGGGTTAAGAAATTATTTTGACTCAATATATCCGAATATAGGACTTCGTGATTTAGAAAAAGCGGCTAACATGCAACATAAAGAAGCATGTTATGCTTACGGGTTAGTAATGTTCGCTTCTCACCAAAGTGAAAACAAGAACATCGGGCTACAACTATTAAACAAAACGTTCCCACAAGTGACGGAGTCGATAATTGGGGTAAGAAACAAGGTTTTTAGATTGTTACGGGACTGTTGGACATTACGTAACCCTCGTCCCTTTGACGACGTTACAACACGCTGTCTTATCAACGGCCATAACGGTTATATTCCACAAGACCAAGGATAGGAAGTAGTCCTAGTAAAACCAGAATGCATGACTTGTTTCTGGACGTATGAATTACGTGTCTTTATTGCCTTTGCTGAACGACTTGTGTACTAGCTAGAATTATCTTCACAACTATCTTGTATCAAAGTTATTGTGTGCTATATTTCATGCTTTATGTAAAATCAGCGGTATTGTAAGTTTGTAAAATATTGTATAAAAGTTTGAACGCAAAATATTATTATATTCAGTTTTTCATATAGAATTGTAGTAGTTGAATTGTATATTAGCTACTAAGTATGAACTTAACGGGTAGGTACTACCCGAATTTAAACTTATAAAACGCTAATATGAAGAAAAAGCTTTTATAAATGAGTTCATATTATGCTACGAAATACTATTAACTACTCTCAATATTCTGTATGATTAACTTGTTCCATTTGACTATTTTGAAGGAAATGGCACCGACTACTCGACACACCGTGAATATGAATGAAGAGGAATTCTGTACTTTTCTAGCTTCAAACATAGCCGCAGTACAGGCTGCGCTACATACCAACAATAACCTTGGATCTAGCAGTACAGGAAATCGTGTAGGATGCACCTACAAAGAATTCACTGCCTGCAAACCTTTGGAATTTGATGGAACCGAAGGACCGATCGGATTGAAACGGTGGACCGAGAAGGTTGAATCGGTGTTTGCCATAAGTAAGTGTACTGAAGAGGACAAAGTGAAGTACGCTACGCATACCTTCACAGGTTCTGCGTTAACATGGTGGAATACCTATCTAGAGCAAGTGGGATAAGATGATGTTTACGCACTACCGTGGTCAGCATTCAAGCACTTGATGAACGAGAAGTACCGTCCCAGAACCGAGGTCAATAAGCTCAAGATAGAACTTAGAGGGTTACGAACCCAAGGATTTGATATTACCACGTACGAAAGACGATTCACAGAATTATGCCTATTGTGTCCGGGAGCGTTCGAAGATGAGGAAGAGAAGATCGACGCGTTTGTGAAAGGATTACCGGAAAGAATTAAGTTCACACGAGCCCGCCTCCATACAACAGGCATGTAGAATGGCTCACAAACTAATGAATCAGATTGAAGAAAGAATTAAAGAACAGACTGCTGAAGAGGCCAATGTGAAGCAAGTCAAAAGAAAGTGGGAGGAAAACGGTGATAAGAATCACCAATACAACAACAACAGCAATTACAACAATAATCGCAACAATTATCCCAACAATCGCAACATCAATCGCAACTACAACAAAAAGCCCAACAACAACAACAGCAACTACAACAATCATCCCAATAACAATAACAACTGCAACAACAACAGCAATCAGAAGCAGCTATGCCAAAGGTGTGAAAAGTATCACTCGGGGTTCTGCACCAAATTTTGCAACAAGTGTAAAAGAAATGGTCATAGCGCGGTGAAGTGTGAGGTCTACGGACCAGGGGTTAACAGAACGAAAGGAACAAATGGTGTCGGAACGAGTAATGGCGGAGCAAGTAGTGTCGGAGCAAGTTATGCCAATGTAGTTTGTTATAAATGTGGAAAACCGGGCCACATTATTAGAAATTGCCCGAACCAGGAGAATACGAATGGACAAGGTCGCGGAAGAGTTTTCAATATTAATGCGGCAGAGGCACAGGAAGACCCGGAGCTTGTTACGGGTACGTTTCTTATTGACAATAAATCTGCTTACGTTTTATTTGATTCGGGTGCGGATAGAAGCTATATGAGTAGAGATTTTTGTGCTAAATTAAGTTGTCCATTGATGCCGTTGGATAGTAAATTTTTACTCGAATTAGCAAACGGTAAATTAATTTCAGCAAATAATATATGTCAGAATCGAGAAATTAAACTGGTTAGCGAAACATTTAAGATTGACTTGATACCAGTAGAGTTAGAGAGTTTTGATGTGATAATTGGTATGGACTGGTTGAAAGAAGTGAAAGCAGAGATCGTTTGTTACAAAAATTTAATTCGCATTATACGAGAAAAAGGAAAACCCTTAATGGTGTACGGAGAAAAGGGCAACACAAAGCTACATCTTATTAGTAATTTGAAGGCACAAAAACTAATAAGAAAAGGTTACTATGCTGTTCTAGCACACGTCGAGAAAGTACAAACTGAAGAAAAGAGCATCAATGATGTTCCCGTCGCAAAAGAATTTCTCGATGTATTTCTGAAAGAATTACCGAGATTACCCCCACATCGATCCGTTGAATTTCAAATAGATCTTGTACCAGGAGCTGCACCAATAGCTCGTGCTCCTTACAGACTCGCACCCAGCGAGATGAAAGAACTGCAAAGCCAATTACAAGAACTTTTAGAGCGTGGTTTCATTCGACCAAGCACATCACCGTGGGGAGCTCCTGTTTTGTTTGTCAAGAAGAAAGATGGTACATTCAGGTTGTGTATTGATTACCGAGAGTTGAACAAACTTAACATCAAGAACCGCTACCCACTACCGAGAATCGACGACTTATTTGATCAACTACAAGGCTCGTCTATTTATTCAAAGATTGACTTACGTTCCGGGTATCATCAAATGCTGGTAAAAGAAGATGATATTCCAAAGACTGCTTTCAGAACACGTTACGGTCATTACGAGTTTATGGTCATGCCGTTTGGTTTAACTAATGCACCAGCTGTGTTCATGGACCTTATGAACCGAGTGTGTGGACCATACCTTGACAAGTTTGTCATTGTTTTCATTGATGACATACTTATTTACTCAAAGAATGACCAAGAACACGGTGAACATTTGAGAAAGGTGTTAGAAGTATTGAGGAAGGAAGAATTGTACGCTAAGTTTTCAAAGTGTGCATTTTGGTTGGAAGAAGTTCAATTCCTCGGTCACATAGTGAACAAAGAAGGTATTAAGGTGGATCCGGCAAAGATAGTGTGACGATCGCTCCAAATCCATATAGACGAACACGTCATTCATCGATTTCATTGCGAGGTATTTGACCTCTATATGATACGTTTTGTAAACATTGCATTCTTTTGAAAAGGCACACCATAAATGAATATTTAAATCAAAGGTTTTCGACATCTGATGATTTCTACATATAGAAAATCACCATAAATAATAGTTTACAATAGTACTTCCGTTGACAATGCAGTCAAAATAAGATACATGGTGATGATTTGGTGAATGCAACGTTTCCTTGAAAATTATGCCATGTAAGACTCCATGCACATAGCTTGTCTAACATATAATCAAACAGCGGAAGACTCCTAGGGAACCTGAGAATAAACATGCTAACAAGTGTCAACACAAAGGTTGGTGAGTTCATAGTTTTAATGTTTTGCATAATCTGTACATAAAGATGGATCACAAGATTTCAGTTGTTTCATCCAGAAACGTTTATCAAAATATTCTACAAAATTGAGCACCCTGGTAACTAAACTTAACGTATATATAATTTGTACCCTTTGTATAATCATCTTAATAATACACGCAAACCAACGTGTACGCTTCTCAAATAGCATACGTCCGTTAAAAGGCTAGTGCTCTAGCTCGGACGGGGATATCAAGCCCTATGGATCCATATACTACTACTCGCGCCCACCAGTTCTTATAACTGGTAGTTAACAGTTACCAAAGCTAAGGGATTTTCGGTTCAAACTCAGTATAGAATTTAGTATGTACTTGTATCCATTGCGTTTAAAATAAAGTGCATGTATTCTCAGCCCAAAAATATATATTGCAAAAGCAATTAAAAAGGGATCAATGAAACTCACTCAAATCAGTTTTAGTTTTTGTATTCATTTTATAAAACAGCGCATGTATTCTCAGCCCAAAAATATGTATAAAAAGGGATCAATGAACTCACTCAAATCAGTTTTAGTTTTTGTATTCATTTTATAAAACAGCGCATGTATTCTCAGCCCAAAAATATGTATAAAAAGGGATCAATGAACTCACCTTAGCAGCATATAAAGTTATTCACCAAAATGTGATCGAAACTCGGATTAGCAGATAACCGTAGATCTCAACCTAGAGAATATATGTTGGTCAATAAATGTCTATCAAGCTAGGTCAGGTCATAGTGTATCACAATCCTAATGCTCGAGATCGGCATACAAAAGTTATCCAAAGTCGTTTCAAAAAGTCAATTTTGACAATAGTTTAACAAAACGAGACATACCTTATATAAGGATTCATTTACTCGGTTGGTAATATTCAAAAATCCAATTTATCAATCTTGCAAACAAGTTGTTTTAAATATTAATTGCAGATTCAAAAGCAATTCCAATTAACGTCAATCATAATTCAGTTGATCATATCTTTTAATCTGTTCATCGAAACTATTCGATATCTAAATGAAAAGTTATTGATTTTTCGCCAGCTTTCCAAAAACATGTATATCATATACCTTTTACCAGTAATATATGTATTTAATTCGTGAATCATTATAAACTGTTTAGTGACGAAATTTAGCATACAAGCATGTATAAATATATATACTCGAGCACTAGATATGGATACACAATTAATATATAAAAGATAAAATATGAGTGCTTACGTACCAATATTGAGATTTAATATTGTAGGAAATTACGTAGATGCAACAGAGATGATAAACACTAGGTTTGATTCACAAATATACCTCCGAATATTACCCATAACCTCTTTGACAATAACCCATAATTTCCTTAGCTCTAGCTTGCTCGAAAACCCGTTTCGAAATCATTTGGACATCCCTCTGTCGTGATATTATATATATATTATTATTTTTGTATCGTAAAAATAATAATACTAATACTATTAATAATAAGATTAATAATAATAATCTTAATATTAATATTAATAATAATAATAATTATTATTATTATTATAATTATAATAATTATAAATAATAAATTAAATAAATAACATAAGTAATACGGAGTAATATAAAGTGTGAGAAAACTGAACCAGAATCGTGCAATTTATAGAACTTTTTCTGAAAAAGCACCCCATGCGATCGCATGAGATTTGTGCTTCAAGGCCATGCGATCGCATGGCCCTCTGATCCAGCTCACAAACTTTTGTTTTCTTGTTTGTCGACATATTATTTAAATATATATAATATATTTAATTTATATAATTAATTATATATTATATTAAATTCATGTGCATAGTTGACCTGTAATTTTCATTCCGATGACTCGTACGTTGTTACTCAACTTATGTCCCGGTTTCAGTTTCTCAAATGCATTTTCGTACACTTAGAAAACTTGCATTTTACGTTTCGTGACACGTACCTTTGTCAAAATATAGCCTTAAATTATCCATAAACTATATCACTCAAAGTATATCTTAATCTTTCGAGAGTTTTGGTCATTTACTTCTATAAATCATTGTCTCGTTATTTATTAATATAATAATATTTATCAAACGTTTCATAACCAAGTTAATATCTATTCTCAATATTTTTAAACACGTTTTAAAATATACGTCGCAAGTTATTCATACAATTAATATTCTAAATTATCATATATATTCAAATAAATATTTAAACCAATAAGTTTAATGTAAGGTATTAAACAATTAATACATTGTTACGTTTTCAAGTTATAGTATATATATATGTATCTATATACATATAATTGTTCGTGAATTGTCAAGAACAACCGAAAGGTATTTGAATATATGAAAGTAGTTCAAAAATTTTGAGATTCAGTTTACAGACTTTGCTTATCATGTCGGAAATGTTAATCATACAAAGATTAAGTTTAAATTTGGTCAGAAATTTCCAGGTCATCACAGTACCTACCCGTTAAAGAAATTTCGACTCGAAATTTGAGTGATGTCGTCATGACTAACAATAAAAATGTTTTCATGCCGTATATGAGTCGATAAATAGAGTTTTTTCACTGTTTGAATAATATGGATAAAACAATCCAATTACTCGAAGCGTATGAGAGAAGTTATCATAATAGAGTGAAATAGAGATTCGTCTTATCTTTTGACGTAGTAACTATTGGTTTCCAAAATTTAAGGAATAGAAAATCTTCATAATAAGATTTGATTCTTCAAAATTTAAGGAAATTATGATTTCCTTTGATTAAATGCGTAATCTGCCTCGATTGTTATGTCTGATATTTCGCTATAAATTAACTACTTCCGTTTCATTATTTTCACCACTCTTATAATCTTCTTCCTTATTTCATACTTACAAAAGATTTGTGAAAATGCTTCATCCAGTTCTGATTCTTGATATTTTCTTGGCTATCATATCATTCATTCTTCTTTTTCATCTGCCACCAGAGGAGGTTATTTTCTTCTACTATTACCTTGGGGTTATATTGTTTTTCATTCTCCCGTGTCTTTATATTGCTATACGCATTGATATACACGGTTTGTAATTTCGGGGTTATTTTCGGGCTTTATATTTTCCATTATATTTCGGAGCTTCATGCTTTCGTTTTCTCTTCTCGACTTTAAGTCAAGCGAATAATGGTCCAGAATTCGTAGGTATGAATTTCGGAATGAACATAATTAATATTCTAAGAAAGAAACGGTAATGGCACAATCTGACTTGTCAAATTACCAGAATACCTCGAAAAAACCGAATCATCAAGAAAAATATTTTCTTGATATGTTTAGAGGTTAAATAGAATAAAAGAGTTATGTAACATGGTTCATGATGAGGGTATGATATGTGAACCTTTGTTACGTTCCATTAGAAACTCAACATGTCTTACTGTAATATAATCACGTTGATCAAGTGTCATTATATTATACTAACTCATGCTTCAGTTCCCAACATTACTTCAAAACATCCATTTTTTCGAATTTTTCAGATTTTAGAAACTAAAATAGTTTCTTTTATGATGTAACACAGATAGCGCGAAGAGGTAATGATTTCAGATAAGAATGGTTTCGAAAAATATCTTCAGAAATATGGAGGATATTTATAATGGGAGATACGATGATATCTTAGAATATTTAAGATAAGCTGATGATGAATAATATTGTCCACAAAGGTTTTAGAGTAAGGAGCAAGGTATTCGCTAATAATTTCAGCAGACTCTGAATCATTTGCATTCTTTGAAGGTAGATTTAGTCTTTGTGATTTGTCCACAGCCTCCTTCATGGTCTGCTCAATCCGTTTTTCAATTCCAAACCTTCTCTTTTTCTCAGCTTTACCACCATACTATTCTTTATCATCAAACTTTTGACTGTTAAGGTCGTTTATAGTTTTTGCTGCTTCATCAACATTTTTCCAAAATTCGGAGAACTAGTTTCGTAGTTTGGGGTGTTTTTCGGAAACTTCACGTTCGAAGTATGTAAGTCCAGGAGATAGACGTTATATGTACACATATAACTGTTGGCGTAGACGTGCTACAAGATTTTAAAATACTGATTGCTAATTCCCGATAGTTGGTATGGCAATTGCCATTACAAGATGTGGATGAGTACATGATACGGTTTCAATGAGTATAAGGATTTTTCGGAAGGTCAAAGATCAATGAAGTTGTTGGTAAATTTACTGCTAATGTGGTGGAACATGAAAGATTCCCCGATAACAAAAACGTATATGCCAAAGTTACAAGTCTGAAAGGTCGTCGTTGACTGGTTGAACGGTTGATAATACTGGATACTTTGAAAAGAAATTGCAAGGTTATTTTCAGTAATAACAATGCTAAAGGATCTTTCACATTTTTGAAGTCAAAGTATAGCTTTGAAAAATGTAGAGATCTAAGAATGATTTCACCAGTTCAGAGTTATGACTTGGATTATGATCCGTCAATATCAGAATATGTAATTGAATTTGTATGAAAACGGTTGTATATCGTTGTGAGCATTGTTAATAATTTTTGAATCAAAGTTGAAGAATGTACAGTATAACATATTAATTGTGAACTTATATATTTCCCGGGAATTACCTACCCGTTAAAGATTTCACAAGTAATATTTTGTACAAAAGAATTTTTATTACCGTTTTTATGAAAATATATGTATGTATATTTTCTTCAGATGTAATACAGATTTGATGAGTTAATATCATATTAAGCTCATTTGATTTTTGACTTGAATTAGAAATGAATAATCTCTAAAACATTAAAGATTTAATAATCTTTACGGAGTATTTCACTAATGTAATCAATACTCAGTTTTATTGATATTTTCTCAGTGAATCATGTTGGTGCTCATGGAACTCTTGCTAACTTCACAAGGTACGAATGATGTTTTCTAGAAAGTTTCGAATACATCGAAGATGAAAGTATAAAATCAACCATATAATTGAATAATATACTTAGTTTATTATGAAATGGAATTCATTGAGTTGGAAACAGAGATTGTAGTTAACGATGGTTAAGTCATTAACGAAGGATGTACATCATAGCATATTAGTAATATGAATTAACCGAGTAGTACCTACCAGTTAAGATTCACACGTAATAACTTGGTACAAAAAGATTTATTTTGATTTCAAAATTCATATATATTAAATATACATAAAATTTATTCAGGGGAAATGAGTTAATACTTCATCGGTTATTGTTGCTGGTATTTCTTGGTAACTACGGTGCGTATGACGTTGATGCTCGTGGGATAGATTGTGAAGTTGAGGTTTGCGATGCGGATGTTGTTAGTGGTGGTAATGGTACTATTGGTGTTGTTGTCGGTGGTACTGTTGATGCCGGTGATTCTGCTGGTGCTTGTAACCTTTGCACCATATTCTCCAAAGCCACTACCCGAGCACGAAGCTCGTTGACTTCTTCTACTACACTGGGATGATTGGCGGTTCGGACGAGCGGATGAATAAGATCCAGAATTTGAGAGAGTATATGATCATGACGAGATATTCTGGAGATGAGAGAGAAAATGGTATTACGAACAGGTTCGCCGGTAAGCACTTCAGGTTCTTCGCCAAGAGGGCAGTCTGGTGGATGGAAGGGATCGCCTTCTTCTTGTCTCCAATAATTAAGTAGGCTACGAACCCATCTCCAATTCATTCAGAATAGGTGATGGCTGATTGGTTGATCCATTTCGGTTACACTGTCTTCGGAATTCAGTTGAATATCCATATCGGAATAGCTGTCGGAGTTTAAGGAATTTGAACTTGATACGTGATCAATCTTGTATAATTAGAGGGATGATTTTTGATATGAAATAGATTATAGAATTTAGTTTGGTATTCTTCAATACATAATTTACATATGTATATATAATACCAAATTCCATAAATCACGGAGAAATTTTTGGAAGATGTCAGGAAAAGTTTACAGTAACAGATACGCTATGTAGTGACCCGAACTTTTCCATGTTTATATATATTAATTGAGATTGATATTTACATGATTAAACGTTTCCAACATGTTAAGCAATCAAACTTGTTAAGACTTGATTAATTGAAATAGGTTTCATATAGACAATTGACTACCCAAGTTGACCGGTGATTCACGAACGTTAAAACTTGTAAAAACTATATGATGACATATATATGGTTATATATATAGTTAACATGATATTATGATAAGTAAACATATCATTAAGTATATTAACAATGAACTACATATGTAAAAACAAGACTACTAACTTAATGATTTTTAAACGAGACATATATGTAACGATTATCGTTGTAACGACATTTAAATGTATATATATCATATTAAGATATATTAATATATCATAATATCATGATAATATAATAATTTAACATCTCATTAGATATAATAAACAATGGGTTAACAACATTAATTGAGATCGTTAACTTAAAGGTTTCAAAACAACACTTACATGTAACGACTAACGATGACTTAACGACTCCGTTAAAATGTATATACATGTAGTGTATTTAGATGTATTAAAATACTTTTAGAAGACTTCAAGACATATATCAAAACACTCATACTTAACGAAAATGGTTACAGTTACTTTCCCATTCTTTTCTTTCATCAAGAATTCTAGTCGTATTCTTACCCGTATTATACACAGCTTCAAAACGTACTTACTATGGGTATATACCAATAGGAACTAGCATGGGATTCCATTCTTGATTATGTCATGTATGACTAATCAATTTTAACTTCTACCATGAGCTAGTCAACTAACTAGAACTCCTTTTAACCCCACTCACCACTCACCAATTAACACTCATCATTCACTCCATTTCACTTCCAAATCTCTTTCTAATTCTCTCTCAACACACCCACACTATTATGAACGTATTTTTCCAGTAGTTAATCATCATCTTCATCAAAAATCACTTCAAGAATCAAGCTATAATCATCATAGGAAGAACACTTCAAGAATACTTCAAAAATCCCTTCAAGTTAACTAATTTACTTCCAAGTTTTCTAATCCATTCCAAGTAATCATCTAAGATCAAGAAACCTTTGTTATATACAGTAGGTTATCTTTCTTATTCAAGGTAATATTCATATTCAAACTTTGATTCAATTTCTATAACTATAAACTATCTTAATTCGAGCAAAAATCTTACTTGAACTTGTTTTTGTGTCATGATCCTACTTCAAGAACTTTCAAGCCATCCAAGATCCTTTGAAGCTAGATCATTTCTTGTCACTTCCAGTAGGTTTACCTACTAAACTTGAGGTAGTAATGATGTTCATAACATCATTCGATTCATATATATAAAACTATCTTATTCGAAGGTTTAAACTCGTAATCACTAGAACATAGTTTAGTTAATTCTAAACTTGTTCGCAAACAAAAGTTAATCCTTCTAACTTGACTTTTAAAATTAACTAAACACATGTTCTATATCTATATGATATGCTAACTTAATGATTTAAAACCTGGAAACACGAAAAACACCGTAAAACCGGATTTACGCCGTCGTAGTAACACCTCGGGCTGTTTTGGGTTAGTTAATTAAAAAACTATGATAAACTTTGATTTAAAACTTGTTATTCTGAGAAAATGATTTTTATTATGAACATGAAACTATATCCAAAAATTATGGTTAAACTCAAAGTGGAAGTATGTTTTCTAAAATGGTCATCTAGACGTCGTTCTTTCGACTGAAATGACTACCTTTACAAAAATGACTTGTAACTTATTTTTCCGACTATAAACCTATACTTTTCTGTTTAGATTCATAAAATAGAGTTCAATATGAAACCATAGCAATTTGATTCACTCAAAACGGATTTAAAATGAAGAAGTTATGGGTAAAACAAGATTGGATAATTTTTCTCATTTTAGCTACGTGAAAATTGGTAACAAATCTATTCCAACCATAACTTAATCAACTTGTATTGTATATTATGTAATCTTGAGATACCATAGACACGTATACAATGTTTCGACCTATCATTTCGACACATCTATATATATTTCGGAACAACCATAGACACTCTATATGTGAATGTTGGAGTTAGCTATACAGGGTTGAGGTTGATTCCAAAATATATATAGTTTGAGTTGTGATCAATACTGAGATACGTATACACTGGGTCGTGGATTGATTCAAGATAATATTTATCAATTTATTTCTGTACATCTAACTGTGGACAACTAGTTGTAGGTTACTAACGAGGACAGCTGACTTAATAAACTTAAAACATCAAAATATATTAAAAGTGTTGTAAATATATTTTAAACATACTTTGATATATATGTATATATTGTTATAGGTTCGTGAATCAACCAGTGGCCAAGTCTTACTTCCCGACGAAGTAAAAATCTGTGAAAGTGAGTTATAGTCCCACTTTTAAAATCTAATATTTTTGGGATGAGAATACATGCAGGTTTTATAAATGATTTACAAAATAGACACAAGTACGTGAAACTACATTCTATGGTTGAATTATCAAAATCGAATATGCCCCTTTTTATTAAGTCTGGTAATCTAAGAATTAGGGAACAGACACCCTAATTGACGCGAATCCTAAAGATAGATCTATTGGGCTTAACAAACCCCATCCAAGGTACCGGATGCTTTAGTACTTCGAAATTTATATCATATCCGAAGGGTGTCCCGGAATGATGGGGATATTCTTATATATGCATCTTGTTAATGTCGGTTACCAGGTGTTCACCATATGAATGATTTTTATCTCTATGTATGGGATGAGTATTGAAATATGAAATCTTGTGGTCTATTGTTACGATTTGATATATATAGGTTAAACCTATAACTCACCAACATTTTTGTTGACGTTTAAAGCATGTTTATTCTCAGGTGAATATTAAGAGCTTCCGCTGTTGCATACTAAAATAAGGACAAGATTTGGAGTCCATGTTTGTATCATATTGTGTAAAAACTGCATTCAAGAAACTGATTTCGATGTAATATATTTGTATTGTAAACCATTATGTAATGGTCGTGTGTAAACAGGATATTTTAGATTATCATTATTTGATAATCTACGTAAAGCTTTTAAACCTTTATTTATGAAATAAAGGTTATGGTTTGTTTTAAAAATGAATGCAGTCTTTGAAAAACGTCTCATATAGAGGTCAAAACCTCGCAACGAAATCAATTAATATGGAACGTTTTTAATCAATAAGAACGGGACATTTCAGTTGGTATCCGAGCGTTGGTCTTAGAGAACCAGAATTTTGCATTAGTGTGTCTTATCGAGATTGTTAGGATGCATTAGTGAGTCTGGACTTCGACCGTGTTTACTTGAAAAATGATTGCTTAACAAATTTTGTTGGAAACTATATATTTTTAACATGTGAATATTATGTGATATATTAATCTCTTAACGCGTTTGATATTATGTGATAGATGTCTACCTCTAGAACAAGTCCCATTGACTCACCTAATAATAATGAAGAGTCAAATGTAAATTGGAATGATTCGTGGACTGATTCACAAGTTCCCGAAGAGGAACCGGAAGAAGAGTCGGAACCAGAAGAAGAATCGGAACCGGAAGAAGAATCGGAACCGGATGAAGAAATAGAACCGGTGGGGGAAATAATAAAACGGTTAAGTAAAAGAAAATCCTCAACCAACCGACCAAGGTTAATTATGGTCAATGGTGTTTCCGCTAAGGAAGCAAAATATTGGGAGGACTACCAATTCTCCGATGAATCGGATTCCGACGAGAATTCCGATGATGTTATAGAAATTACCCCAACTGAATTTAAAAAGGCAAAAGAAAATAATAAGGGAAAGGGCATAAAAATAGAGAAATCTAATTCCAACCCCGATGAACTTTATATGTATCGTCAACCCCCGAAGTCCTTAAGTTGTAACAATGACCCGGGAACCTCTAAACCACCAGGTTTTTCTAAACCAATGTGGAAAATAACGGCTCGTATTAAGGGAACATCATATATCCCTAGAAACTTGGGAAAACGAACCAAAACCAAAGAATAAGAAACAAGCGAGTCGGAATAAGATAGTTGTATTCGTGTGGTGTAATATATGTAATATAGTGTGCTTATGCTTTATGATATATGTAAAAATTGCTTGTATTAATAAGTATTTTTTTTTATGAATCTAACTCTTGTCTATTTTACAGTATAAAAACACAAAATGGATAGACAACCCAATATTTTAAGAGACCTACCCGGAGACATGATTGATGAAATCTTGTCTAGAGTCGGTCAGAATTCCTCGGCACAACTATTTAAGGCGAGATCAGTTTGTAAGACATTCGAAGAACGTTCCAAGAATGATTTGGTTTATAAAAGGCTTTCGTTCGGAAGATGGGGGATATCACATTGGGAAATCCATAAGTTACGATGTGTTTACTTTGACGCATATATTGCGGGGAACCCAAATGCTATTTTACGCAACGGGTTAAGAAATTATTTTGACTCAGTATATCCAAATATAGGACTTCGTGATTTAGAAAAAGCAGCTAACATGCAACATAAAGAAGCATGTTATGCTTACGGGTTAGTAATGTTCGCTTCTCACCAAAGTGAGAATAAGAACATCGGGCTACAACTATTAAACAAAACGTTCCCTCAAGTGACGGAGTCGGTAATTGGGGTAAGAAATGAGGTTTTTAGGTTATTACGAGACTGTTGGTCATTACGTAACCCTCGTCCCTTTGACGACGTTACAACACGCTGTCTTATCAACGGCCATAACGGTTATGTTCCACAAGACCAAGGATGGGAAGTAGTCCTAGTAAAACCAGAATGCATGACTTGTTTCTGGACGTATGAATTACGTGTCTTTATTGCCTTTGCTGAACGACTTGTGTACTAGCTAGAATTATCTTCACAACTATCTTGTATCAAAGTTATTGTGTGCTATATTCCATGCTTTATGTAAAATAAGCGGTATTGTAAGTTTGTAAAATATTGTATAAAAGTTTGAACGCGAAATATTATTATAATCAGTTTTTCATATAGAATTGTAGTAGTTGAATTGTATATTAGCTACTAAGTATGAACTTAACGGGTAGGTACTACCCGAATTTAAACTTATAAAACGCTAATATGAAGAAAAAGCTTTTATAAATGAGTTCATATTATGCTACGAAATACTATTAACTACTCTTAATATTCTGTATGATTAACTTGTTCCATTTGACTATTTTGAAGGAAATGGCACCGACTACTCGACACACCGTGAATATGAATGAAGAGGAATTCCGTACTTTTCTAGCTTCAAACATAGCCGCAGTACAGGCTGCGCTATATACCAACAATAACCTTGGATCTGGCAGTACAGGAAATCGTGTAGGATGCACCTACAAAGAATTCACTGCCTGCAAACCTTTGGAATTTGATGGAACCGAAGGACCGATCGGATTGAAACGGTGGACCGAGAAGGTCGAATCGGTGTTTGCTATAAGTAAGTGTACTGAAGAGGACAAAGTGAAGTACGCTACGCATACCTTTACAGGTTCTGCGTTAACATGGTGGAATACCTATCTAGAGCAAGTGGGACAAGATGATGCGTACGCACTACCGTGGTCAGCATTCAAGCACTTGATGAACGAGAAGTACCGTCCCAGAACCGAGGTCAATAAGCTCAAGACAGAACTTAGAGGGTTACGAACCCAAGGATTTGATATTACCACGTATGAAAGACGATTCACAGAATTGTGCCTATTGTGTCCGGGAGCGTTCGAAGATGAGGAAGAGAAGATCGACGCGTTTGTGAAAGGATTACCGGAAAGAATCCAAGAAGATATAAGTTCACACGAGCCCGCCTCCATACAACAGGCATGTAGAATGGCTCACAAACTAGTGAACCAGATTGAAGAAAGAATTAAAGAACAGACTGCTGAAGAGGCCAATGTGAAGCAAGTCAAAAGAAAGTGGGAGGAAAACGGTGATAAGAATCGCCAATACAGCAACAACAGCAATTACAACAATAATCGCAACAATTATCCCAACAATCGCAACTACAACAAACGGCCCAACAACAACAACAACAACAACAACAACAGCAACTACAACAACCATCCTAACAACAATAATAACCGCAACAACAACAACAATCAGAAGCAGCTATGCCAAAGGTGTGAAAAGAATCACTCGGGGTTCTGCACCAAATTTTGCAACAAGTGTAAAAGAAATGGTCATAGCGCGGCGAAGTGTGAGGTCTACGGACCAGGGGTTAATAGAACGAAAGGAACAAATGGTGTCGGAACGAGTAATGGCGGAGCAAGTAGTGTCGGAGCAAGTTATGCCAATGTAGTTTGTTATAAATGTGGAAAACCGGGCCACATTATTAGAAATTGCCCGAACCAGGAGAACACGAATGGACAAGGTCGTGGAAGAGTTTTCAATATTAATGCGGCAGAGGCACAGGAAGACCCGGAGCTTGTTACGGGTACGTTTCTTATTGACAATAAATCTGCTTACGTTTTATTTGATTCGGGTGCGGATAGAAGCTATATGAGTAGAGATTTTTGTGCTAAATTAAGTTGTCCATTGACGCCTTTGGATAGTAAATTTTTACTCGAATTAGCAAATGGTAAATTAATTTCAGCAGATAATATATGTCGGAATCGAGAAATTAAACTGGTTAGCGAAACATTTAAGATTGATTTGATACCAGTAGAGTTAGGGAGTTTTGATGTGATAATCGGTATGGACTGGTTGAAAGAAGTGAAAGCGGAGATCATTTGTTACAAAAATGCAATTCGCATTATACGAGAAAAAGGAAAACCCTTAATGGTGTACGGAGAAAAGGGCAACACGAAGCTACATCTTATTAGTAATTTGAAGGCACAAAAACTAATAAGAAAAGGTTGCTATGCTGTTCTAGCACACGTCGAGAAAGTACAAACTGAAGAAAAGAGCATCAATGATGTTCCCATTGCAAAAGAATTTCCCGATGTATTTCCGAAAGAATTACCGGGATTACCCCCACATCGATCCGTTGAATTTCAAATAGATCTTGTACCAGGAGCTGCACCAATAGCTCGTGCTCCTTACAGACTCGCACCCAGCGAGATGAAAGAACTGCAAAGCCAATTACAAGAACTTTTAGAGCGTGGTTTCATTCGACCAAGCACATCACCGTGGGGAGCTCCTGTTTTGTTTGTCAAGAAGAAAGATGGTACATTCAGGTTGTGTATCGACTACCGAGAGTTGAACAAACTTACCATCAAGAACCGCTACCCACTACCGAGAATCGACGACTTATTTGATCAACTACAAGGCTCGTCTGTTTATTCAAAGATTGACTTACGTTCCGGGTATCATCAAATGCGGGTGAAAGAAGATGATATTCCAAAGACTGCTTTCAGAACACGTTACGGTCATTACGAGTTTATGGTCATGCCGTTTGGTTTAACTAATGCACCAGCTGTGTTCATGGACCTTATGAACCGAGTGTGTGGACCATACCTTGACAAGTTTGTCATTGTTTTCATTGATGACATACTTATTTACTCAAAGAATGACCAAGAACACGGTGAACATTTGAGAAAGGTGTTAGAAGTATTGAGGAAGGAAGAATTGTACGCTAAGTTTTCAAAGTGTGCATTTTGGTTGGAAGAAGTTCAATTCCTCGGTCACATAGTGAACAAAGAAGGTATTAAGGTGGATCCGGCAAAGATAGAAACTGTTGAAAAGTGGGAAACCCCGAAAACTCCGAAACACATACGCCAGTTTTTAGGACTAGCTGGTTACTACAGAAGGTTCATCCAAGACTTTTCCAGAATAGCAAAACCCTTGACTGCATTAACGCATAAAGGGAAGAAATTTGAATGGAATGATGAACAAGAGAAAGCGTTTCAGTTATTGAAGAAAAAGCTAACTACGGCACCTATATTGTCATTGCCTGAAGGGAATGATGATTTTGTGATTTATTGTGACGCATCAAAGCAAGGTCTCGGTTGTGTATTAATGCAACGAACGAAGGTGATTGCTTATGCGTCTAGACAATTGAAGATTCACGAACAAAATTATACGACGCATGATTTGGAATTAGGCGCGGTTGTTTTTGCATTAAAGACTTGGAGGCACTACTTATATGGGGTCAAAAGTATTATATATACCGACCACAAAAGTCTTCAACACATATTTAATCAGAAACAACTGAATATGAGGCAGCGTAGGTGGATTGAATTATTGAATGATTACGACTTTGAGATTCGTTACCACCCGGGAAAGGCAAATGTGGTAGCCGATGCCTTGAGCAGGAAGGACAGAGAACCCATTCGAGTAAAATCTATGAATATAATGATTCATAATAACCTTACTACTCAAATAAAGGAGGCGCAACAAGGAGTTTTAAAAGAAGGAAATTTAAAGGATGAAATACCCAAAGGATCGGAGAAGCATCTTAATATTCGGGAAGACGGAACCCGGTATAGGGCTGAAAGGATTTGGGTACCAAGATTTGGAGATATGAGAGAAATGGTACTTAGAGAAGCTCATAAAACCAGATACTCAATACATCCTGGAACGGGGAAGATGTACAAGGATCTCAAGAAACATTTTTGGTGGCCGGGTATGAAAGCCGATGTTGCTAAATACGTAGGAGAATGTTTGACGTGTTCTAAGGTCAAAGCTGAGCATCAGAAACCATCAGGTCTACTTCAACAACCCGAAATCCCAGAATGGAAATGGGAAAACATTACCATGGATTTCATCACTAAATTGCCAAGGACTGCAAGTGGTTTTGATACTATTTGGGTAATAGTTGATCGTCTCACCAAATCAGCACACTTCCTGCCAATAAGAGAAGATGACAAGATGGAGAAGTTAGCACGACTGTATTTGAAGGAAGTCGTCTCCAGACATGGAATACCAATCTCTATTATCTCTGATAGGGATGGCAGATTTATTTCAAGATTCTGGCAGACATTACAGCAAGCATTAGGAACTCGTCTAGACATGAGTACTGCCTATCATCCACAAACTGATGGGCAGAGCGAAAGGACGATACAGACGCTTGAAGACATGCTACGAGCATGTGTTATTGATTTCGGAAACAGTTGGGATCGACATCTACCGTTAGCAGAATTTTCCTACAACAACAGCTACCATTCAAGCATTGAGATGGCGCCGTTTGAAGCACTTTATGGTAGAAAGTGCAGGTCTCCGATTTGTTGGAGTGAAGTGGGGGATAGACAGATTACGGGTCCGGAGATTATACAAGAAACTACCGAGAAGATCATCCAAATTCAACAACGGTTGAAAACTGCCCAAAGTCGACAAAAGAGCTACGCTGACATTAAAAGAAAAGATATAGAATTTGAAATTGGAGAGATGGTCATGCTTAAAGTTGCACCTTGGAAAGGCGTTGTTCGATTTGGTAAACGAGGGAAATTAAATCCAAGGTATATTGGACCATTCAAGATTATTGATCGTGTCGGACCAGTAGCTTACCGACTAGAGTTACCTCAACAACTCGCGGCTGTACATAACACTTTCCACGTCTCGAATTTGAAGAAATGTTTTGCTAAAGAAGATCTCACTATTCCGTTAGATGAAATCCAAATCAACGAAAAACTTCAATTCATCGAAGAACCCGTCGAAATAATGGATCGTGAGGTTAAAAGACTTAAGCAAAACAAGATACCAATTGTTAAGGTTCGATGGAATGCTCGTAGAGGACCCGAGTTCACCTGGGAGCGTGAAGATCAGATGAAGAAGAAATACCCGCATCTATTTCCAGAAGATTCGTCAACACCTTCAACAGCTTAAAATTTCGGGACGAAATTTATTTAACGGGTAGGTACTGTAGTGACCCGAACTTTTCCATGTTTATATATATTAATTGAGATTGATATTTACATGATTAAACGTTTCCAACATGTTAAGCAATCAAACTTGTTAAGACTTGATTAATTGAAATAGGTTTCATATAGACAATTGACTACCCAAGTTGACCGGTGATTCACGAACGTTAAAACTTGTAAAAACTATATGATGACATATATATGGTTATATATATAGTTAACATGATATTATGATAAGTAAACATATCATTAAGTATATTAACAATGAACTACATATGTAAAAACAAGACTACTAACTTAATGATTTTTAAACGAGACATATATGTAACGATTATCGTTGTAACGACATTTAAATGTATATATATCATATTAAGATATATTAATATATCATAATATCATGATAATATAATAATTTAACATCTCATTAGATATAATAAACAATGGGTTAACAACATTAATTGAGATCGTTAACTTAAAGGTTTCAAAACAACACTTACATGTAACGACTAACGATGACTTAACGACTCCGTTAAAATGTATATACATGTAGTGTATTTAGATGTATTAAAATACTTTTAGAAGACTTCAAGACATATATCAAAACACTCATACTTAACGAAAATGGTTACAGTTACTTTCCCATTCTTTTCTTTCATCAAGAATTCTAGTCGTATTCTTACCCGTATTATACACAGCTTCAAAACGTACTTACTATGGGTATATACCAATAGGAACTAGCATGGGATTCCATTCTTGATTATGTCATGTATGACTAATCAATTTTAACTTCTACCATGAGCTAGTCAACTAACTAGAACTCCTTTTAACCCCACTCACCACTCACCAATTAACACTCATCATTCACTCCATTTCACTTCCAAATCTCTTTCTAATTCTCTCTCAACACACCCACACTATTATGAACGTATTTTTCCAGTAGTTAATCATCATCTTCATCAAAAATCACTTCAAGAATCAAGCTATAATCATCATAGGAAGAACACTTCAAGAATACTTCAAAAATCCCTTCAAGTTAACTAATTTACTTCCAAGTTTTCTAATCCATTCCAAGTAATCATCTAAGATCAAGAAACCTTTGTTATATACAGTAGGTTATCTTTCTTATTCAAGGTAATATTCATATTCAAACTTTGATTCAATTTCTATAACTATAAACTATCTTAATTCGAGCAAAAATCTTACTTGAACTTGTTTTTGTGTCATGATCCTACTTCAAGAACTTTCAAGCCATCCAAGATCCTTTGAAGCTAGATCATTTCTTGTCACTTCCAGTAGGTTTACCTACTAAACTTGAGGTAGTAATGATGTTCATAACATCATTCGATTCATATATATAAAACTATCTTATTCGAAGGTTTAAACTCGTAATCACTAGAACATAGTTTAGTTAATTCTAAACTTGTTCGCAAACAAAAGTTAATCCTTCTAACTTGACTTTTAAAATTAACTAAACACATGTTCTATATCTATATGATATGCTAACTTAATGATTTAAAACCTGGAAACACGAAAAACACCGTAAAACCGGATTTACGCCGTCGTAGTAACACCTCGGGCTGTTTTGGGTTAGTTAATTAAAAAACTATGATAAACTTTGATTTAAAACTTGTTATTCTGAGAAAATGATTTTTATTATGAACATGAAACTATATCCAAAAATTATGGTTAAACTCAAAGTGGAAGTATGTTTTCTAAAATGGTCATCTAGACGTCGTTCTTTCGACTGAAATGACTACCTTTACAAAAATGACTTGTAACTTATTTTTCCGACTATAAACCTATACTTTTCTGTTTAGATTCATAAAATAGAGTTCAATATGAAACCATAGCAATTTGATTCACTCAAAACGGATTTAAAATGAAGAAGTTATGGGTAAAACAAGATTGGATAATTTTTCTCATTTTAGCTACGTGAAAATTGGTAACAAATCTATTCCAACCATAACTTAATCAACTTGTATTGTATATTATGTAATCTTGAGATACCATAGACACGTATACAATGTTTCGACCTATCATTTCGACACATCTATATATATTTCGGAACAACCATAGACACTCTATATGTGAATGTTGGAGTTAGCTATACAGGGTTGAGGTTGATTCCAAAATATATATAGTTTGAGTTGTGATCAATACTGAGATACGTATACACTGGGTCGTGGATTGATTCAAGATAATATTTATCAATTTATTTCTGTACATCTAACTGTGGACAACTAGTTGTAGGTTACTAACGAGGACAGCTGACTTAATAAACTTAAAACATCAAAATATATTAAAAGTGTTGTAAATATATTTTAAACATACTTTGATATATATGTATATATTGTTATAGGTTCGTGAATCAACCAGTGGCCAAGTCTTACTTCCCGACGAAGTAAAAATCTGTGAAAGTGAGTTATAGTCCCACTTTTAAAATCTAATATTTTTGGGATGAGAATACATGCAGGTTTTATAAATGATTTACAAAATAGACACAAGTACGTGAAACTACATTCTATGGTTGAATTATCAAAATCGAATATGCCCCTTTTTATTAAGTCTGGTAATCTAAGAATTAGGGAACAGACACCCTAATTGACGCGAATCCTAAAGATAGATCTATTGGGCTTAACAAACCCCATCCAAGGTACCGGATGCTTTAGTACTTCGAAATTTATATCATATCCGAAGGGTGTCCCGGAATGATGGGGATATTCTTATATATGCATCTTGTTAATGTCGGTTACCAGGTGTTCACCATATGAATGATTTTTATCTCTATGTATGGGATGAGTATTGAAATATGAAATCTTGTGGTCTATTGTTACGATTTGATATATATAGGTTAAACCTATAACTCACCAACATTTTTGTTGACGTTTAAAGCATGTTTATTCTCAGGTGAATATTAAGAGCTTCCGCTGTTGCATACTAAAATAAGGACAAGATTTGGAGTCCATGTTTGTATCATATTGTGTAAAAACTGCATTCAAGAAACTGATTTCGATGTAATATATTTGTATTGTAAACCATTATGTAATGGTCGTGTGTAAACAGGATATTTTAGATTATCATTATTTGATAATCTACGTAAAGCTTTTAAACCTTTATTTATGAAATAAAGGTTATGGTTTGTTTTAAAAATGAATGCAGTCTTTGAAAAACGTCTCATATAGAGGTCAAAACCTCGCAACGAAATCAATTAATATGGAACGTTTTTAATCAATAAGAACGGGACATTTCACGCTAAGATATGAATTTTGTCTATACACTATTCATGCAATCAATGCAGTAAAACGTGTCTAGACTAGGAATGATAAGCAGGTAATTTCCGACAAAAAATGATAAGCAAAACTTTTGACATGCAGACACGGTCGAAGTCCAGACTTACTAATGCATCCTAACAACTATCAGTTAGACACACTCATGCAAGCCTGGTTCGCTAGGACCAATGCTCTGATACCAACTGTGACGATCGCTCCAAATCCATATAGACGAACACGTCATTCATCGATTTCATTGCGAGGTATTTGACCTCTATATGATACGTTTTGTAAACATTGCATTCTTTTGAAAAGGCACACCATAAATGAATATTTAAATCAAAGGTTTTGGACATCTGATGATTTCTACATATAGAAAATCACCATAAATAATAGTTTACAATAGTACTTCCGTTGACAATGCAGTCAAAATAAGATACATGGTGATGATTTGGTGAATGCAACGTTTCCTTGAAAAATATGCCATGTAAGACTCCATGCACATAGCTTGTCTAACATATAATCAAACAGCGGAAGACTCCTAGGGAACCTGAGAATAAACATGCTAACAAGTGTCAACACAAAGGTTGGTGAGTTCATAGTTTTAATGTTTTGCATAATCTGTACATAAAGATAGATCACAAGATTTCTGTTGTTTCATCCAGAAACGTTTATCAAAATATTCTACAAAATTGAGCACCCTGGTAACTAAACTTAACGTATATATAATTTGTACCCTTTGTATAATCATCTTAATAATACACGCAAACCAACGTGTACGCTTCTCAAATAGCATACGTCCGTTAAAAGGCTAGTGCTCTAGCTCGGACGGGGATATCAAGCCCTATGGATCCATATACTACTACTCGCGCCCACCAGTTCTTATAACTGGCAGTTAACAGTTACCAAAGCTAAGGGATTTTCGGTTCAAACTCAGTATAGAATTTAGTATGTACTTGTATCCATTGCGTTTAAAATAAAGTGCATGTATTCTCAGCCCAAAAATATATATTGCAAAAGCAATTAAAAAGGGATCAATGAAACTCACTCAAATCAGTTTTAGTTTTTGTATTCATTTTATAAAACAGCGCATGTATTCTCAGCCCAAAAATATGTATAAAAAGGGATCAATGAACTCACTCAAATCAGTTTTAGTTTTTGTATTCATTTTATAAAACAGCGCATGTATTCTTAGCCTAAAAATATGTATAAAAAGGGATCAATGAACTCACCTTAGCAGCATATAAAGTTGTTCACCAAAATGTGATCGAAACTCGGATTACCAGATAACCGTAGATCTCAACCTAGAGAATATATGTTGGTCAATAAATGTCTATCAAGCTAGGTCAGGTCATAGTGTATCACAATCCTAATGCTCGAGATCGGCATACAAAAGTTATCCAAAGTCGTTTCAAAAAGTCAATTTTGACAATAGTTTAACAAAACGAGACATACCTTATATAAGGATTCATTTACTCGGTTGGTAATATTCAAAAATCCAATTTATCAATCTTGCAAACAAGTTGTTTTAAATATTAATTGCAGATTCAAAAGCAATTCCAATTAACGTCAATCATAATTCAGTTGATCGTATCTTTTAATCTGTTCATCGAAACTATTCGATATCTAAATGAAAAGTTATTGATTTTTCGCCAGCTTTCCAAAAACATGTATATCATATACCTTTTACCAGTAATATATGTATTTAATTCGTGAATCATTATAAACTATTTAGCGACGAAATTTAGCATACAAGCATGTATAAATATATATATACTCAAGCACTAGATATGGATACACAATTAATATATAAAAGATAAAATATGAGTGCTTACGTACCAATATTGAGATTTAATATTGTAGGAAATTACGTAGATGCAACAGAGATGATAAACACTAGGTTTGATTCACAAATATACCCCCGAATATTACCCATAACCTCTTTGACAATAACCCATAATTTCCTTAGCTCTAGCTTGCTCGAAAACCCGTTTCGAAATCATTTGGACATCCCTCTGTCGTGATATTATATATATATTATTATTTTTGTATCGTAAAAATAATAATACTAATACTATTAATAATAAGATTAATAATAATAATCTTAATATTAATATTAATAATAATAATTATTATTATTATTATTATAATTATAATAATTATAAATAATAAATTAAATAAATAACATAAGTAATACGGAGTAATATAAAGTGTGAGAAAACTGAACCAGAATCGTGCAATTTATAGAACTTTTTCTGAAAAAGCACCCCATGCGATCGCATGAGATTTATGCTTCAAGGCCATGCGATCGCATGGCCCTCTGATCCAGCTCACAAACTTTTGTTTTCTTGTTTGTCGATATATTATTTAAATATATATAATATATTTAATTTATATAATTAATTATATATTATATTAAATTCATGTGCATAGTTGACCTGTAATTTTCGTTCCGATGACTCGTACGTTGTTACTCAACTTATGTCCCGGTTTCAGTTTCTCAAATGCATTTTCGTACACTTAGAAAACTTGCATTTTACGTTTCGTGACACGTACCTTTGTCAAAATATAGCCTTAAATTATCCATAAACTATATCACTCAAAGTATATCTTAATCTTTCGAGTGTTTTGGTCATTTACTTCTATAAATCATTGTCTCGTTATTTATTAATATAATAGTATTTATCAAACGTTTCATAACCAAGTTAATATCTATTCTCAATATTTTTAAACACGTTTTAAAATATACGTCGCAAGTTATTCATACAATTAATATTCTAACTTACCATATATATTCAAATAAATATTTAAACCAATAAGTTTAATGTACGGTATTAAACAATTAATACATTGTTACGTTTTCAAGTTATAGTATATATATGTATCTATATACATATAATTGTTCGCGAATTGTCAAGAACAACCGAAAGGTATTTGAATATATGAAAGTAGTTCAAAAATTTTGAGATTCAGTTTACAGACTTTGCTTATCGTGTCGAAAATGTTAATCATACAAAGATTAAGTTTAAATTTGGTCAGAAATTTCCTGGTCATCACAGATAGAAACTGTTGAAAAGTGGGAAACCCCGAAAACTCCGAAACACATACGCCAGTTTTTAGGACTAGCTGGTTACTACAGAAGGTTCATCCAAGACTTTTCCAGAATAGCAAAACCCTTGACTGCATTAACGCATAAAGGGAAGAAATTTGAATGGAAGGATGAACAAGAGAAAGCGTTTCAGTTATTGAAGAAAAAGCTAACTACGACACCTATATTGTCATTGCCTGAAGGGAATGATGATTTTGTGATTTATTGTGACGCATCAAAGAAAGGTCTCGGTTGTGTATTAATGCAACGAACGAAGGTGATTGCTTATGCGTCTAGACAATTGAAGATTCACGAACAAAATTATACGACGCATGATTTGGAATTAGGCGCGGTTGTTTTTGCATTAAAGACTTGGAGGCACTACTTATATGGGGTCAAAAGTATTATATATACCGACCACAAAAGTCTTCAGCACATATTTAATCAGAAACAACTGAATATGAGGCAGCGCAGGTGGATTGAATTGTTGAATGATTACGACTTTGAGATTCGTTACCACCAGGGGAAGGCAAATGTAGTAGCCGACGCCTTGAGCAGGAAGGACAGAGAACCCATTCGAGTAAAATCTATGAATATAATGATTCACAATAACCTTACTACTCAAATAAAGGAGGCGCAACAAGGAGTTTTAAAAGAGGGAAATTTAAAGGATGAAATACCCAAAAGATCTGAGAAGCATCTTAATATTCGGGAAGACGGAACCCGGTATAGGGCTGAAAGGATTTGGGTACCAAAATTTGGAGATATGAGAGAAATGGTACTTAGAGAAGCTCATAAAACCAGATACTCAATACATCCTGGAACGGGGAAGATGTACAAGGATCTCAAGAAACATTTTTGGTGGCCGGGTATGATAGCCGATGTTGCTAAATACGTAGGAGAATGTTTGACGTGTTCTAAGGTCAAAGCTGAGCATCAGAAACCATCAGGTCTACTTCAACAACCTGAAATCCTGGAATGGAAATGGGAAAACATTACCATGGATTTCATCACTAAATTACCAAGGACTGCAAGTAGTTTTGATACTATTTGGGTAATAGTTGATCGTCTCACCAAATGAGTACACTTTCTACCAATAAGAGAAGATGACAAGATGGAGAAGTTAGCACGACTGTATTTGAAGGAAGTCCTCTCCAGACATGGAATACCAATCTCTATTATCTCTGATAGGGATGGCAGATTTATTTCAAGATTCTGGCAGACATTACAGCAAGCATTAGGAACTCGTCTAGACATGAGTACTGCCTATCATCCACAAACTGATGGGTAGAGCGAAAGGACGATACAAACGCTTGAAGACATGCTATGAGCATGTGTTATTGATTTTGGAAACAGTTGAGATCGACATCTACCGTTAGCAGAATTTTCCTACAACAACAGCTACCATTCAAGCATTGAGATGGCGCCGTTTGAAGCACTTTATGGTAGAAAGTGCAGGTCTCCGATTTGTTGGAGTGAAGTGGGGGATAGACAGATTACGGGTCCGGAGATAATACAAGAAACTACCGAGAAGATCATCCAAATTCAACAACGGTTGAAAACCGCCCAAAGTCGACAAAAGAGCTACGCTGACATTAAAAGAAAAGATATAGAATTTGAAATTGGAGAGATGGTCATGCTTAAGGTTTCACCTTGGAAAGGTGTTGTTCGATTTGGTAAACGGGGGAAACTAAATCCAAGGTACATTGGACCATTCAAGATTATAGATCGTGTCGGACCAGTAGCTTACCAACTGGAGCTACCTCAACAACTCGCGGCTGTACATAACACTTTCCACGTCTCGAATTTGAAGAAATGTTTTGCTAAAGAAGATCTCACTATTCCGTTAGACGAAATCAAAATCAATGAAAAACTTCAATTCATTGAAGAACCCGTCGAAATAATGGATCGTGAGGTTAAGAGACTTAAGCAAAACAAGATACCGATTGTTAAGGTTCGATGGAATGCTCGTAGAGGACCCAAGTTCACCTAGGAGTGTGAAGATCAGATGAAGAAGAAATACCCGCATCTATTTCCAGAAGATTCGTCAACACCTTCAACAGCTTAAAATTTCGGGACGAAATTTATTTAACGGGTAGGTACTGTAGTGACCCGAACTTTTCCATGTTTATATATATTAATTGAGATTGATATTTACATGACTAAATATTTCCAACATGTTAAGCAATCAAACTTGTTAAGACTTGATTAATTGAAATAGGTTTCATATAGACAATTGACCACCCAAGTTGACCGGTGATTCACGGACGTTGAAACTTGTAAAAACTATATGATGACATATATATGGATATATATATATATATATAGTTAACATGATATTATGATAAGTAAACATATCATTAAGTATATTAACAATGAACTACATATGTAAAAACAAGACTACTAACTTAATGATTTTGAAACGAGACATATATGTAACGATTATCGTTGTAACGACATTTAATGTATATATACCATATTAAGAGATATTTATACATCATAATATCATGATAATATAATAATTTAAAATCTCATTTAATATTATAAACATTGGGTTAACAACACTTAACGAGATCGTTAACCTAAAGGTTTCAAAACAACACTTACATGTAACGACTAACGATGACTTAACGACTCAGTTAAAATGTATATATATGTAGTGTTTTAATATGTATTCATACACTTTTGAAAGACTTCAATACACTTATCAAAATACTTCTACTTAACAAAAATGCTTACAATTACATTCTCGTTCAGTTTCATCAACAATTCTACTCGTATGCACCCGTATTCGTACTTGTACAATACACAGATTTTAGATGTATGTACTATTGGTATATACACTAAAATGATCAGCTCTTAGCAGCCCATGTGAGTCACCTAACACATGTGGGAACCATCATTTGGCAACTAGCATGAAATATCTCATAAAATTACAAAAATATGAGTAATCATTCATGACTTATTTACATGAAAACAAAATTACATATCCTTTATATCTAATCCATACACCAACGACCAAAAACACCTACAAACACTTTCATTCTTCAATTTTCTTCTTATAATTGATATCTCTCAAGTTCTATCTTCAAGTTCTAAGTGTTCTTCATAAATTCCATAAGTATAGTTTCATAAAAATCAAGAATACTTCCAAGTTTGAAAGTCTACTTCCAAGCTTTCTAATCCATTTCAAGTAAACATCTAAGATCAAGGAACCTTTGTTATTTACAGTAGGTTATCTTTCTAATTCAAGGTAATATTCATATTCAAACTTTGATTCAATTTCTACAACTATAACAATCTTATTTCGAGTGAAAATCTTACTTGAACTGTTTTCGTGTCATGATTCTGTTTCAAGAACTTTCAAGCCTTCCAAGGATCCTTTGAAGCTAGATCCATTTTTCTCATTTCTAGTAGTTTTATCCAGAAAACTTGAGGTAGTAATGATGTTCATAACATCATTCGATTCATACATATAAAGCTATCTTATTCGAAGGTTTAAACTTGTAATCACTAGAACATAGTTTAGTTAATTCTAAACTTGTTCGCAAATAAAAATTAATCCTTCTAACTTGACTTTTAAAATCAACTAAACACATGTTCTATATCTATATGATATGCTAACTTAATGATTTAAAACCTGGAAACACGATGAACACCATAAAATCGGATATACGCCGGGTTTGGATAATTAAAAACTATGATAAACTTTGATTTAAAAGTTGTTCTTCTGGGAAAATGATTTTTCATATGAACATGAAACTATATCCAAAAATCTTGGTTAAACTCAAAGTGAAAGTATGTTTTTCAAAATGGTCATCAAGATGTCGTTCTTTCGACGGAAATGACTACCTCTTTAGTAATTGACATGTAACTTAAATTTCCTTCTATAAACCTATACTTTTTCTGTTTGGATTCTTAAATTAGAGTTTAATATGAAACCATAGCAATTTGATTAACTCAAAACGGATTTAAAATGAAGAAGTTATGGGTAAAACAAGATTGGATATTTTTGATATTTTTAGCTACTGAAAATGTTTAACAAATCTATACAAATCATATCCTAGCTAACTTATATTGTATTATACATGTATTCTAATATATTATGTAATCTTGGGATACCATAGACACGTATGCAAATGTTTTGACATATCATATCGACCCATGTATATATATTATTTGGAACAACCATATACACTCTATATGCAGTAATGTTGGAGTTAGCTATACAGGGTTGAGGTTGAATCCAAAAATAAATATACTTTGAGTTGTGATCTAGCCTGAGACATGTATAAACTGGGTCGTGGATTGATTCTAGATAATATATCGATTTATTTCTGTACATCTAACTGTGGACAACTAGTTGTAGGTTACTAACGAGGACAGCTGACTTAATTCCATCAAATCTTTAAAACCTAATAAAAATGGTTGTAATTATATTTTGATCATACTTTGATATATATGTACATATTTGTATAGGTTAGTGAATCGATCCGTGGCCAAGTCTTATTTTCGAGGAAGAAAATATCTGTGAAAGTGAGTTATAGTCCCACTTTTAAAATCTAATATTTTTGGGATGAGAATACATGCAGGTTTTATAAATGATTTACAAAATAGACACAAGTACGTGAAACTACATTCTATGGTTGAATTATCGAAATCGAATATGCCCCTTTTTATTAAGTCTGGTAATCTAAGAATTAGGGAACAGACACCCTAATTGATGTGAATCCTAAAGATAGATCTATTGGGCCTAACAAACCCCATCCAAAGTACCGGATGCTTTAGTACTTCGAAATTTATATCGTATTTGAAGGGTGTCCCGGAATGATGGAGATATTCTTATATATGCATCTTGTTAATGTCGGTTACCAGGTATTCACCATATGAATGATTTTTATCTCTATGTATGGGATGTGTATTGAAATATGAAATCTTGTGCTCTATTGTTACGATTTGATATATATAGGTTAAACCTATAACTCACCAACATTTTTGTTGACGTTTAAAGCATGTTTATTCTCAGGTGAATATTAAGAGCTTCCGCTGTTGCATACTAAAATAAGGACAAGATTTGGAGTCCATGTTTGTATGATATTATGTAAAAACTGCATTCAAGAAACATATGTCGATGTAATATATTTCTATTGTAAACCATTATGTAATGGTCGTGTGTAAACAGTATATTTTAGATTATCATTATTTGATAATCTACGTAATGCTTTTGAAACCTTTATTGATAAAATAAAGGTTATGGTTGTTTTAAAAATGAATACAATCTTTGAAAAACGTCTCATATAGAGGTCAAAACCTCGCAACGAAATCAATTAATATGGAACGTTTATAATCAATATGAACGAGACATTTCAATATACGCCCTATTAAATTAAAAACATGTCCAAAGTTCTACTAAAACAAAAAGTATACGACATATTTCATATGGCACTATGACCTTATATTATGATTGACTTCTAGGCTCGTTAAAACCCGTGTCTTTTATCCTCGTTAAAACCCATGTGTATATATAAATAATAAATCTGTAATATAGAATGTGTGTTCAGTGTGATGGTTAGGTCGACAAGTCCTATATTCAAACTATGAGGAGATGCACTGGCGAAAACATAATTTTTTTTATCGGGGATATTTTTTTTTGAGTCATGGACTTTGTGGCTGGTGTGACAACCCGGAAATTTCCAACCAAATTTAAACTTTAATCTTTATATGTTTCTGACACGATAAGCAATATTTGTTAAGTTAAATTTCAAGAATTTTAAACTATGTTCATACATTCATTCAACCTCGACCAAGTTCCAACGATTCACGAACCATTAAACGAATATGATTATATATGTATATGTGTATATATATTATAACTTGAAACGTAAACAAAATATTAGATTAAATACTTTATATGATTGTATCTGTTTCAAAATGTTTATCAATGGAATTAGAAGATAAGATCAAATGATTGAATTATCAGATATATTGAATTATGATTACAAGTCTCTGTTGAAAGGCCCACGTTGATTTGAGAAATCTTTCCATTTTAACAATATTCGAAAAATTGTAAAGTGATTTATAAATAAGAACAAATTATCAATCATTGAGAACTAGACAAAGGATAGTGGAAGATTGAATCTCATAAAGACTCGATTGATCTATTTAGTTTTAAACGTACAAAAACGTTTTCAGTTTAAAAAGAACTTTATTATTAAAACGTATATAACTTTTATAAATATCTAGAACCACTTTTGACAACTCATTACTTAACTAGTATGATAAAGATAACGATATTTATATTTTATTTTATTAAATATATATAACGATTTAAATTAATATTAAATATATTTATACGCGTATTATACGTACATAGTTTTATACTTTTACTATACTTAAACTTTACCTTTACTTTATTTTTTCTTTACTTTAACTTTAATAATTCACTTTAATAATTCATACTTTAATAATTCACTTTAATAATTCATACTTTAATAATTCACTTTAATAATTCATACTTTAATAATTCACTTTAATAATTTAAAAATCTATTATAAATAGAATTCAATAGGTTTCATTATTTCATAGAAACTTGAAAATATTTTTCTCTAAACTCTCTCAATCGATTTATATATATATATTTACTCTGTATTATTTCAAGATATTATTAGTATACATAAAATATTACGACGGAGTGCTGTCCGAGTGGTTTCGAAATTGTTTTTCGAGTAGGATAGGATTAAGGAAATTATGGGTTATAGCTATGGAGGTGATTGAGTATGGTTCATGGGTATGCTCGTGAGGTCAATATAGTGTTTATCATTTTCGTTGCGTCTACGTACCTTTCCTGCAATATTGAATCTCAATATTGATACGTGAGTACTCATAATTTAACTTTTACATACTAATAGTGTATCCCTGACTAGTGCTCGAGTATTTAGGATTATGCATGCTTGTACTTTTGATATTGCCCTTAGACTGGTTAGGTTGAATCTTGAATTAGTTACACTTGAGGTTGAGATAAGGTATAAGATATGCATGTCCTTGGAAAGCTAGCGAAAAATTAAGAACTTTTCCTTTAGATATCGAATGGTTTCGATGAACGGATTAGAAGTTATAATCAATTGAATTTTCGATATTTTTATTAAAAATGATTATTATTATCGTCGTTTTTATCGTCGTTCTAGTTTTATCTTATTATTATGATTACTATTATCTTTATCAATAAAAGGGATTTATCATTAAAAATTGTTATTTTTTTTTTATTATTACTATCGTTATTATCGTTAAAGTTATAATTAGTATTATTATTATTATTATCTAATTATTATTATTATTATTATTATTATTATTATTATTATTATTATTATTATTATTAGTATTATTATTATTATTATCATTATTAATATATATATCATTATTTAAAAATGGTTATTGTTATTGTTATTATTATTATTACTATATTATCATTAAGATAATTATTAGTATTATCGTTAATAATGTTATAGTAACTATCATTATTAATATTAGTGCAATTAAAACAAATATTTGTAACACCTAATTATTTTGATTACTATTATTATCATTATTATGAACACGATATAAAAAACGATTAAAAGCTATTAAATGAAACGATTAGGAAATAATGAGTAAGAGTATCATGATGAAATTAAAATATTATAAGATATTGATTTAGATAAAATTATCATTCTTATTATTTTTATCATTACTATTATTATTAAAAGTATCGTTAGTATTAAAACTATCATTTTAAAAAAAATTATCATTTTAATAGAAATGTCATTGTTACTATAAAATATCATTATTATTATTATTTTAAATAGAATTATTATTTTAAAGATAATATTAAAAATTATCGTAAATATTAAAGTTATCATAATTAGAATTATCGTTTTATCATAATATCATCTTAGTAATTATAAATATTGATATTTTTATAATAATTATTATTATTACAAAATAATACAACTTTTACTTACTATCATTATAGATATTATTTTATCAAATAAATATGTGATACAAACATATTTTACTACGTGTAATAACTTACTTTAATAATACCTATCATATTATCTTTATGATATTAAATGAACCCTATAAATTTTATTACTTAATATATATAAAAGTATATTTTATTATATAAATTTAATATAAAATTTTATTTATTAATAAATAAATTATATTATTTACTCTAATAAATCTTTTAAAAATATAAAATATAAAACGACGATATTTAAACTATATATTAATCATGTATAGATTTTTGGAAATTATTTTGAGTCAAATTTACTTTTGTTGACTTTTGCATATTAGTCTCGAGCATTAGGATTGTGGTACACTATGACTTAACCTAATTTGTTAGACAATTATTGACCAACACATAAATATATATAATTAATTTATGTTCGTGAATCCGAGGCCAACCTTGCACTTGTTCAATGACGTTATATGTATTTTTACTACGAAATACAGTATGGTGAGTTTCATTTTCCTTTTTACCCTTTATATTTTTGGAACTGAGAATACATGCGCTTTTATAAATGTTTGATGAAATAGACACAAGTAATTGAAACTACATTCTATCGTTGAATTATCGAAATCAAATATGCCCCTTTTTATTAAAGTCTGGTAATCTAAGAATTAGGGAACAGACACCCTAATTGACGAGAATCCTGAAGATAGATCTATTGGGCCTAACAAACCCCATCCAAAGTACCGGATGCTTTAGTACTTCGAAATTTATATCATGTCCGAAGGAGGATCCCGGAATGATAGGGGATATTCTTATATGTATCTAGTTAATGTCGGTTACAAGGTGTTCACCATATGAATGACTAGTTTTGTCTCTATGCATGGGACGTATATTTATGAGAACTGGAAATGAAATTCTTGTGGTCTATTAAAATGATGGAAATAAATGATTATGATAAACTAATGAACTCACCAACCTTTTGGTTGACACTTTAAAGCATGTTTATTCTCAGGTGTTAAAGAAATCTTCCGCTGTGCATTTGCTCATTTTAAAGATATTACTTGGAGTCTTTCATAGCATATTTCGAAGAACGTTGCATTCGAGTCATTGAGTTCATCAAAGATTATTATTAAATCAATTTATAGTTGGATAGTGGATATTATGAAATGGTATGCATGCCTGTCAATTTTCGATGTAAAGAAAGTTTGTCTTTTAAAAACGAATGCAATGTTTGTAAAATGTATCATATAGAGGTCAAATACCTCGCAATGTAATCAACTATTGTGAATCATTTATAATGTATATGAACGGGTCCTTTCAGTTGGTATCAGAGCGGTGGTCTTAGCGAACCTGGTCTGCATTAGTGCGTCTAACTGATAAGTCGATAGGATGCATTAGTGAGTCTGGGCTTCGACCGTGTCTGCATGTCAAAAGTTTTGCTTATCATTTTGTGTCAAAAATTAACTACTTATCATCCTCAGGAAATTACATGCTTATCATTTTTAGTCTAAGACACGTCTTGCTGCATTGATTGCATGAATAGTGTATAGACAAAAATTCATATCTTAGCATATCTGCTAAATCATATCTTATCGTATCTGTTACTTTAAACTTTGCCTGACATATCCCGCAAAGTCCTCCGTAATCTACGAAATCTTTTGATCTATATATATATATATACATACATATATATATATATATATATATATATATATATATATATATATATATATATATATATATATATATATATATATATATATATATTCTATGTAATTAGAATACCATCCGTTAGCCAAAATCATTTCATATCGAGAAAAAAAAAATCCTTTATCCAATCGTACGAAATGGAATTCGTCATCAGTTCAAGTCACTCAGATTCCGAAATGGAATCTCATTCAAGCTCCGAAAGCAGTGTGATCGGAATAGATCAACCAATCAGTCATCACCTATTCTGGATGAATTGGGGATGGGTTCGTAGCCTCCTCAATCATTGGAGACAAGAAGAAGGTGATCCCTTCCATCCACCACATTGCCCTCTTGACGAAGAACCTGAAGCACTTACCGGCGAACCTGTCCGAAACACCATTTTTTCGCTCATTTCCAGAGTATCTCATCACGATTATATATTACATCAAATTTTAGATTTTATTTATCCGCTCGTCCGAACCGACAATCACCCCGGTGTAATAGAAGAAGTCAACGAGCTTCGCGCTCGGGTAGTGGCTTTGGAGAATATGGTGCAGAGATTACAAACATCAGCAGCAGCATCAGCAGCATAACCAGTACCACCATCATCAACGCCAACAGTACCATTACCACCTCCAACCACAACCGCGTCATAAACCTCAACTTCACAATCTGTCCCACGAGCATCAACGTCATACGCACCATAGATACCAAGGAGTACCAACAACAATAACTGACGAAGTATTAATTCATAACTTCATTGGAGAAACATTCCGCGGCGATTATGTAATCTCTAAAGTCTTAGAGATTATCTAATCTAGCCCTAACCATAAATTAGTTAAGCGAACCAAAATGATAGAAGGAAGAGTAGAAACCCTGACAAAAATGGTGTGTGATTAACAAGCTAAACTTGCTTTACCAACAGCATCAACAGTACCGTCAGCGTTACCAGCATCGTCAGTACAGTCAACATTCGAATCAACAACACAGATAACATCACAAACTCCGTCAGTTCAAGAATCACTGTGGACATCATTACGAATCAATAACGTGTATATTGTATCAACGAGTTATGAAGAATTAACTCATTCCCTCTGAAGAAATTATATGTATATTATATTTATATATATATATATATATATATATATATATATATATATATATATATATATATATATATATTGAAATAAATCTTTCCGTGCTAAGCTATTGTGTGTGAATCTTAACTACTCGGTTAATTCATATTACAAATATGCAATAATGTACGTCCTTCGGCCGCAACTTAACCAGCGTTAACTACGATCTCTGTCGCAATTCAACAAATTCCAATTCATAATAAATCAAGTATATATTTGATTTTACACTTTCATCATCGATGTACCCGAAACTTTTCAGATAACATCATTCGTACTTTGCGAAATTTACAAGAATTCCACGAACCGAACATCATACATCAACAAATAACGAAGTATTGATTCATAATTTCAATGTCATTAAAGAAATACTGCGTAAAAGTTATGTACTTTTTTAAAGCCTTTAGAGATTATACAATTCTAGTTTCAACCGTAAATCAAATGAGTTTAATTTAATATTAACTCATTAAATCTATGTTACATCTGAAGAAAATATACATATATATATTTTCATAAAGACTGTAATAAAATTCTTTTGTACAAAATATTAATTGTGAAATTTTTTTTAACGGGTAGGTAATACCCGAGAGATATATAAATTCACAATTAATATGTTACATTCTTCGAATCCGATTCAGCAAATCATCCATTATACTCCATACTTTCACAACAATATACATTCTTTTATAGAAATCAAAACAACCATACTCATTCAAAATTTAATTACATATTCTGATTTTGAAATCTCAAAATTCAACTTGAGATATGACCAAAATCATCACTCTTAGATCCTTACATCTTTCACAAGCTATATTTTGACTTCAAAACTGTGTTAGAACATCAAATGTATGTTAACGATTACAATCTGTGTTCAAACCCTTCAAAAATTTCTGAAGACACTTCGAATGATGAGCAATCGAGATGATGACCCAACCACATGTTACCCACAGTTATGTACCCGAAAAACTCTTGAAACCAAAGTAAAAGTTAAAACAACATATCCGCGTCAGATTCTTTGGCATTTATTAGCAAAAATAACTTTGCGACTCCTATTCAAAGTAGCCAGTTTTGTCACAGCTCTAGCAAGTCAACTTCGACTTTTCAGTCAGACTAACCTTATTATAACCTTGAGATATACACCATCGTTACCAGGGAACCTTTTACATTCCACCACATTATTAGCAGATGTACCAACAACTTCATTACCCTTTGACTTTAGCCTCTCCAAAAAGTCATTATAATTATTCATTGAAACCCCATCATTTACTCATTCGCATCTTGTAATGAGAATTGCCATACGAATCAATGGGAATTAGCAATCAGTATTTTGAAATCTCACAGCATGTCTACGCCAACAGTTATATGTGTATATATAACGTCTATCTTCTGGACTTAATTTGAATGTGAAGTTTCTGAAAAACACTCCGAACTACGAATTGGTTCTCCGAAAAAGAAAAAAAAAATGCTGATGAAGCAGCAAAAACTATAAACGACTTTAAACGGCAAAAGCTGGATGATAATGATGAAGTGTGCTGGCAAAGCGCAGAAAAAGAGAAGTTTTGGAACTGGAAAACGGATTGAGCAAAGTAGGAAGGAGGCTGTGGACAAATTACAAAGACTGAACCTGACTTCAAAGGATCCAAATGATTCAGTACCTGCTGAAGTCATTAACGAATACCTTGCTCCTGACTCTAAACCCCTGCGGACAATATTCTTCATCATCCTCTGATATTAGAAATTCTAAAATATCATCATATCTTTCATTATAAATATCCTCCATATTTCTGAAGATATTTTCTTAATTTTTCTTATTTGAAATCATTTACCTCTTCGCGCTATCTGTATTACATCATAAAAGAAACTATTTTAGTTTATAAATTCTGAAACATTCAAGTTTAAAATAGGAATATTTTGAAGTAGTGTTGGGAACTGAAGCATGAATTAGTATAATATAATGACACTTGATCAATGTGATTATATTACAGTAATTCATACTGAGTTTCTAAATGGAACGTGATGATTCACAGATCATAACATCATCATGTGCCATGTTATACGACTCTTGTATTCTATTTAACCTCTAAAATATCAAGAAAATATTTCTTGATGATTCGGCCTTTTCCAAGGTATTCTAGTAATTTGACAAGTCAAGATCGTGCCATCACAATTTCCTTCCTAGAATATTAACAATGTTCATTCCGAAATTCATATCTGTGAATTCTGGACCATTACAAGCGGTGCTTAATCGCAAGAAGAAGAAACAAAAGGACAAAACTCCGAAATAGAAATTGGGGTATAAATTGCAGCAAATAAAAGAGAGCATTAACTGTGAATGATAATGATTATAGAAGACAGAAGCAGAGACTTTGAAATATAAGGGAACATATAAAGCCCAACGACAAACCAGAAATTATAAACCATATATATCGATGCATATAGCAATATAAAGACACGGGAGAACTAAAAACACTATAAACCCAAGAGTATAGTAGAAGTAAATAGATTCTTCCGGCGGTAGATGAAAAAGAAGAATGACCGATATGAAAGTTAGAAGTATATCGAGAATCAGAACTGGATGGAGCATATTGATGAATACTTTAAAATATGAGTTGAAGGGGAAAGAATATAAGGTGATGAAACATGACTAGGAACTTAGAAATCAACAGATTTAACTCACACAATGGCGGAATAAGTGAATCAAACCCTCTAGTGAATAGGTTAAGTTTTTTTTTTTTTTTGATTAATTTAGTCAAACCACAACTAAATCAAGTGTGATTAGATCAACACCTAGATCTATTATTCACCACCTGGGTGATTTGGACTGAGAGAGAATCAGAGGAGCTCACTAGATCTGAATGTGTGTAACAAATGAGAGGCTTAACCTAAAATGAAGAACATAAGACTTTATATACCCTTGTTGTTGACTCACCCATACGATTCATTCATCACACGTACGAGTTAGCTTCATCAGCCGTACGGGTGATCACTCACTCGTGTCTTCTCATTTAGGTTGTAATTGTAACTTAGCTCAGCATCAACCGTGCGTATGAGCCTGTCAGCCGTACTAGTGAGGCTTCACTCGTACGTCTGACTAAGTCTAACATAGTCAAACATCTAAATCTCGTTCCTGCAGTTCCTGTAACCATATACAAACACGGATAGGATAATAACGAGCAATCATGGTGGCCTGTAAACTGTTGTACCTGCAATGGACGTGGGTAGATGTCTAGGGACTTGCATAAAATGCATCAACAGAAGGTGTGAGTTGTAAGGAAACGAAGGAGGTGAATTTATAAGAAAATCTTCGACAGAACAATTAAAATGGACGATCGCATTTAAAGCGGATCCTAATTCCCTTGATTACCGGAGAGTCAAATCTTATTAAGAAGATTTTCTTCAAATCCCATGAAATCTGGGAATCAATCATATCTACATCAAATGATAAGATGAATCTACACTTACTCATTTCACTCTTCTATGTTAGCTTCATTCGTACTCTTCATATAAATGGATTGTTTATCCAAATTATTCGCTGATGATAAAACTCTAATTTTCAGCCCGTATGCATCATTAAAACATACTTATTATCATTCACGACCTTTTCACTCAAATTTCGGGACGAAATTTCTTTAACGGGTAGGTACTGTGACAACCCGGAAATTTCCAACCAAATTTAAACTTTAATCTTTATATGTTTCTGACACGATAAGCAATATTTGTTAAGTTAAATTTCAAGAATTTTAAACTATGTTCATACATTCATTCAACCTCGACCAAGTTCCAATGATTCACGAACCATTAAACGAATATGATTATATATGTATATGTGTATATATATTATAACTTGAAACGTAAACAAAATATTAGATTAAATACTTTATATGATTGTATCTGTTTCAAAATGTTTATCAATGGAATTAGAAGATAAGATCAAATGATTGAATTATCAGATATATTGAATTATGATTACAAGTCTCTGTTGAAAGGCCCACGTTGATTTGAGAAATCTTTCCATTTTAACAATATTTGAAAAATTGTAAAGAGATTTATAAATAAGAACAAATTATCAATCATTGAGAACTAGACAAAGGATAGTGGAAGATTGAATCTCATAAAGACTTGATTGATCTATTTAGTTTCAAACGTACAAAAACGTTTTCAGTTTAAAAAGAACTTTATTATTAAAATGTATATAACTTTTATAAATATCTAGAACCACTTTTGACAACTCATTACTTAACTAGTATGATAAAGATAACGATATTTATATTTTATTTTATTAAATATATATAACAATTTAAATTAATATTATATATATTTATACGCATATTATACGTACATAGTTTTATACTTTTACTATACTTAAACTTTACCTTTACTTTACTTTAACTTTAATAATTCACTTTAATAATTCATACTTTAATAATTCACTTTAATAATTCATACTTTAATAATTCACTTTAATAATTCATACTTTAATAATTCACTTTAATAATTTAAAAATCTATTATAAATAGAATTCAATAGGTTTCATTATTTCATAGAAACTTGAAAATATTTTTCTCTAAACTCTCTCAATCGATTTACATATATATATTTACTCCGTATTATTTCAAGATATTATTAGTATACATAAAATATTACGACAGAGTGCTGTCCGAATGGTTTCGAAATTGTTTTTCGAGTAGAATAGGATTAAGGAAATTATGGGTTATAGCTATTGTGATGACCCGGAAATTTCTGACCAAATTTAAACTTAATCTTTGTATGATTAACATTTCCGACACGAAAAGCAAAGTCTGTAAAACTGAATCTCAAAATTTTTGAACTACTTTTATATATTTAAATACCCTTCGGTTGTTTTCGACGATTCGCTAACAATTATATGTAAATAGATACATATATACTATAACTTGAAAAAGTAACAATGTATTAATTGTTTGATACCGTACATTAAACTTATTGGTTTAAATATCTATTTGAATATATATGATAAGTTGAAATATTTATTATTAAAATTTATTTATAAATAACTTCCAATGTGTATTTAAAAATTGATTTATGTATATTAAAAAGATATATACATATATATAATTTCAAGTTATTTAGTAAACGATAGTAACATTCGTTTATTGATTCGATTGATATTTAGATAAGTTAACTAAAGCGTTTAAGATGAACCAGTAAAACACTAACTTGCTATAGTATTTTCAAATTGCTACAGTACCCAAAATGCTACAGTGTTTTCGAAAATCACTATTTGCTACAGTGAAATTGACTTTGCTACAGTGAATTGCTACAGTAAAAAATGACTTTGCTACAGTAAAACGCTATTTTAAAATGTATTTCAACAAATAGTGTGACGATGATTTATAGAAGTAAATGACCAAAACACTTAAATGTATAAGTTATATTTTGAGAGGTATAATTTAGGGATAATCTAAGTCTATATTTTGACAAGTGTACGTGTTACAAAACGTAAAATGCTAGTTTTCTAAGCGTACGAAAATGCGTTCGAAAAACCGAAACCGGGACATAAGTCGCGTAATGACGTACGATTTATCGGAACCAAAATTACAAGTCAACTATGCACGTGAATTTAATATAATATATAATTAATTATTTAAATTAAATATATTATATATATTATAATATTATGTCGACAAGCAAGAAAACAAGCAACTTTGAGCTGTCACCAGGGGCCATGCGATCGCATGGGTTCCCCTCACATATGCCATGCGATCGCATGGCAGGGATTTCCAGGAGACATTATAAAGCTCGATCATTTGGCCAATTTATATCCTCAATCTATCTCTTTTTTTTACTCCGTATTATTATTATAATTTATGTTATTATTATTATTATTATTATTATTATTATTATTATTATTATTATTATTATTATTATTATTATTATTATTATTATTAAGATTATTATTATTATTAATCTTATTATTATTAGTAGTATTATTATACATAAAATACTACGACGAGGTCTTGAGCGTGTCACTTTCAAAATGGGTTTTGAGCGGGATAGAGCTAACAAAATTATGGGTTATTGCCAAGGAGGTTATGGGTAATGTTCGGGGGTATATTTTTGAATCAAATCTAGTATTTATCATCTCCGTTACGTCTACGTACTTTTCTGCAATATTGAATCACAATATTGATACGTTGAGATCTACGATTATTTGATACTCTGAGTTTCGATCACATTATGATGAACAACTTTATATGCTGCTAAGGTGAGTTTCATTTGCTCCCTTTTTAATTGCTTTTGCAATCTATATTTTTGGGCTGAGAATACATGCACTTTATTTTAAACGCAATGGATACAAGTACATACTAAATTCTACACTGAGTTTGAACCGAAAATCCCTTAGCTTTGGTAACTGTTAACTGCCAGTTATAAGAACTGGTGGGCGCGAGTAGTAGTATATGGATCCATTGGGCTTGATATCCCCGTCTGAACTAGAGCACTAGCCTTTTAACGGACGTATGCTATTTGAGAAGCGTACACGTTGGTTTGTGTGTATTATTAAGATGATTATACAAAGGGTACAAATTATATATACGTTAAGTTTAGTTACCAGGGTGCTCAATTTCGTAGAATATTTTTATAAACGTTTCTGGATGAAACAACTGAAATCTTGTGATCCACCTTTATATACAGATTATGCGCAACATTAAAACTATGAACTCATCAACCTTTGTGTTGACACTTGTTAGCATGTTTATTCTCAGGTTCCCTAGAAGTCTTCCGCTGTTTGCTTATATGTTAGACAAGCTATGTGCATGGAGTCATACATGGCATATTTTTCAAGGAAACGTTGCATTCACCAAATCATCACCATGTATCTTATTTTGACTGCATTGTCAATGGAAGTATTATTGTAAATTATTATATTACGGTGATTGTCTATATGTAGAAATCATCAGATGTCGAAAACCTTTGATTTAAATATTCATTTATGGTGTGCCTTTTCAAAAGAATGCGATGTTTACAAAACGTATCATATAGAGGTCAAATACCTCGCAATGAAATCGATGAATGACGTGTTCGTTCATATGGATTTGGAGCGATCGTCACAGCTATGGAGGTGATTGAGTATGGTTCATGGGTATGCTCATGAGGTCAATATAGTGTTTATCATTTCCGTTGCGTCTACGCACCTTTCCTGCAATATTGAATCTCAATATTGATACGTGAGTACTCATAATTTAACTTTTACATACTAATAGTGTATCCCTGACTAGTGCTCGAGTATTTAGGATTATGCATGCTTGTACTTTTGATATTGCCCTTAGACAGGTTAGGTTGAATCTTGAATTAGTTACACTTGAGGTTGAGATAAGGTATAAGATATGCATGTCCTTGGAAAGCTAGCGAAAAATTAAGAACTTTTCCTTTAGATATCGAATGGTTTCGATGAACGGATTAGAAGTTATAATCAATTGAATTTTCGATATTTTTATTAAAAATGATTATTATTATCGTCATTTTTATCGTCGTTCTAGTTTTATCTTATTATTATTATTACTATTATCTTTATCAATAAAAGGGATTTATCATTAAAAATTGTTATTTTTTTTATTATTACTATCGTTATTATCGTTAAAGTTATAATTAGTATTATTATTATTATCCAATTATTATTAGTATTATTATTATTATCATTATTAATATATATATCATTATTTAAAAATGGTTATTGTTATTGTTATTATTATTATTACTATATTATCATTAAGATAATTATTAGTATTATCGTTAATAATATTATAGTAACTATCATTATTAATATTAGTGTAATTAAAATAAATATTTGTAACACCTAATTATTTTGATTACTATTATTATCATTATTATGAACACGATATAAAAAACGATTAAAAGTTATTAAACGAAACGATTAGGAAATAATGAGTAAGAGTATCATGATGAAATTAAAATATTATAAGATATTGATTTAGATAAAATTATCGTTCTTATTATTTTTATCATTACTATTATTATTAAAAGTATCGTTAGTATTAAAACTATCATTTTAAAAAAAATTATCATTTTAATAGAAATGTCATTGTTACTATAAAATATCATTATTATTATTATTTTAAATAGAATTATTATTTTAAAGATAATATTAAAAATTATCGTAAATATTAAAGTTATCATAATTAGAATTATCGTTTTATCATAATGTCATCTTAGTAATTATAAATATTGATATTTTTATAATAATAATTATTATTACAAAATAATACAACTTTTACTTACTATCATTATAGATATTATTTTATCAAATAAATATGTGATACAAACATATTTTACTACGTGTAATAACTTACTTTAATAATACCTATCATATTATCTTTATGATATTAAATGAACCCTATAAATTTTATTACTTAATATGTATAAAAGTATATTTTATTATATAAATTTAATATAAAATTTTATTTATTAATAAATAAATTATATTATTTACTCTAATAAATCTTTTAAAAATATTTAAAAATATAAAACGACGATATTTAAACTATATATTAATCATGTATAGATTTTTGGAAATTATTTTGAGTCAAATTTACTTTTGTTGACTTTTGCATATTAGTCTCGAGCATTAGGATTGTGGTACACTATGACTTGACCTAATTTGTTAGACAAATATTGACCAACACATAAATATATATAATTAATTTAGGTTCGTGAATCCGAGGCCAACCTTGCACTTGTTCAATGATGTTATATGTATTTTTACTACGAAATACAGTATGGTGAGTTTCATTTACCTTTTTACCCTTTATATTTTTGGGACTGAGAATACATGCGCTTTTATAAATGTTTGACGAAATAGACACAAGTAATTGAAACTACATTCTATCGTTGAATTATCGAAATCGAATATGCCCCTTTTTATTAAAGTCTGGTAATCTAAGAATTAGGGAACAGACACCCTAATTGACGAGAATCCTGAAGATAGATTTATTGGGCCTAACAAACCCCATCCAAAGTACCGAATGCTTTAGTACTTCGAAATTTATATCATGTCCGAAGGAGGATCCCTGAATGATAGGGGATATTCTTATATGTATCTAGTTAATGTCGGTTACCAGGTGTTCACCATATGAATGACTATTTTTGTCTCTATGCATGGGACGTATATTTATGAGAACTGAAAATGAAATTCTTGTGGTCTATTAAAATGATGGAAATAAATGATTATGATAAACTAATGAACTCACCAACCTTTTGGTTGACACTTTAAAGCATGTTTATTCTCAGGTGTTAAAGAAATCTTTCGCTGTGCATTTGCTCATTTTAAAGATATTACTTGGAGTCTTTCATAGCATATTTCGAAGAACGTTGCATTCGAGTCTTTGAGTTCATCAAAGATTATTATTAAATCAATTTATAGTTGGATAGTGGATATTATGAAATGGTATGCATGCCTATCAATTTTCGATGTAAAGAAAGTTTGTCTTTTAAAAATGAATGCAATGTTTGTAAAATGTATCATATAGAGGTCAAATACCTCGCAATGTAATCAACTATTGTAAATCGTTTATAATGTATATGAACGGGTCCTTTCAGCTGGGGTCAATATTTGGAAGCTTTTGGACAAAATATGCATATGAAGGCTTTTGGGGCAAACTCAAATTTTCAAATTCACTGGGGGCAAAATCAAAAAATTTGAAAATTTAAGTCCGAAAAAACTTAGAAATCCAAAATTTACTGGGGAATTTGCCCCCTAGCCTATGCCGTTTCCGCCACTGAAGGAGATGTAAGTTTATTCCCAATATAGATTCTTCACATGCGACCACGAGGTTGACTATGCATGACACCGGACAACTCGTAAAGTGAGTTGTAAAGAGGTGGATTATTCGGGCTCGAATGAAAACGAAAATAATACTATCTCCGTTCCAAATCTATTGGTCATTATTTCATTTTAAGATGTACCAAATTAATTGTTCACTTTCATAAATTGAAAAAAATAATGTGATAAAAACCTTTTGTGCTCCTACTTTATTCATGTAGGACGAAATGATAGGTAAAAGGTAAGGGATAAAACTGAAAAGTTAATAAAAAGGTACACGTGACATATTTTTTTTTTTAAAACTATGTGTTTTTTTACCTGGGTACAATAGATTTGAGAGGGAAGGAGTATGATTCATATTAGGTTAAACTAGAATGACCATAATACAAATACAAACAGTAATAATATTAAAAGTACATAATTTTTACATATGTTATGTTATGTTATTTAATGTTTTTATTATTTACAAATAAATGAAGGTAAAAATAACAAATTTAATACTCCGTACTTATTTAAACTCGAGTTGAATTAAAAAAAAAATTCGGGTCGAACTCGATTAGCCGGGTCAATTTAGGCTCGTTTGCACCCTTCTAACAGGGTGGATTAATATCATTTAACCACCGGTTGTTACCTCCCAACTGACACTAGTCTCTGTAGCAGCAAACCCGAATAAACAACGAACAAAAAATATAATTAGGGCAAATCGAATCAAATTTGATCAAATCAAAATCACAATCAAATCAAGTTAGATATGGAGAAAATGAGTCAGGCTATGGAGAGGATGAGAATGCTCGTCGGAATTGAAGTCGAAGATGATCAACAACATACCGATGAAGAATCATCTTTTGCATTTATGGATGACTTTAATCGCAACTGTACTTTGTCCACCAAACAGGTATACCTTCCATTTTTATTTCAACTAATTGTGTTTATATATTGTTAACCTTCGAGCATGAGTGTCTAGATCTGTTGCTACTTGTTGTATTTGTTGCGTATTTGACTATCGATTTATTCGATTTGCCCTAATTTTTTATTGTTATGCTATGCCTATAACTATACCGGTGAATGTAAGGAATAGTTAACATTAGTTACTTATGATATCATATATAATACATTTGTTGTGAAGGATGGATAAGTTTCTATGCGAAGTATTTAGGATTGAACAGTTCACATAGAGGACCTGATACAAGTTGCTGTGTGAATCAGAAGTTAAGTAGAAAATGTTGAACATTGTGTGGACATTAAGATTGCGATTGTTTATAGAATGTAATAGAGAATTGAGAAGTTGAAGAATGTGAAATTGAAGTTAGTTGATCAATCATGGCTAATGTGATCAGCAGAAAATTGAAATTAATTACAGTGCTTACATTTTTATGCTGATTGCTGAACCTCGATTGTTCAACTAACTTCTAATGACTTTAAGTGTCTTATTATCTAGAGTTCCCCTGTTTTACTTGGTTTTAGATGGTGCTCACGTGTTCCAATAAACTATAACAGAATACTATTGACCTATTGTCTTCATATCGTTGAACATTTGGTTGACTGGTTATTGAGTTTAAAATATATCGAGAACCAACAATTTATAATGTCTATGATTGACTTTTTTTTACACATAGTTCAATTTAAAATTTATTAATGAAACCGGTATTCTGGTATGATATTTCTTGTCATCTATTTTAAGGGGTTTGCCTTCGTTATAACGTGTATAATGATAATGATTACTACTGTTGATACACTCCTGAACTGAAATATCTATGTTTCTTGATTACTGACTTGCTTTCTTTCTTGTCTCCTTTGAACAGAGGCTATATGGTTTTGCTATATGTTTGGTTTCAGGTTTGACTTGTACACTTATGGTAAGTTCAAACCTACGAGTAAAATTTTGGTGTCAACAGACTAACGTGTTCTTGTCGAATTTATATTTTCCATTTTTTAATGATCGAATGTGATTTCTTATTATCCTTCCCTTAAATTTGACTACGCTTTTAATATATTTCATGCTTTGTACGTTACCTCGTCCAACTCCGTCTTCCGATTTCGTATCAGTTACAAGCTTGTCATTCAATCACTTACTACCTTTAATCAACATGACGCCTTCTACATTTCAAATTCAAACACTAAGTTTGATATTCAGAGTACTAATGAAATGAATATCAGTAATAACCATCATGATGGAGTAGCAATTTTCTACGAAACCAATGCTAGTATAATCATATAAAAGAGAACAGTGCATTACTAGTTACAAACATTGAATGTGGTTTAGTAGGGATGCCCTATAAATCACTTTGGATGTATCAGTGATCAGTCTAGTATTTTGTAATTTGGAGTTGGTTGTTTTGTAAGCAAGATTATCAGTTATGTCTAATCGGGTAAAACCCAGTTTATGTCATAAACGACTGATGCTAACTCGCATGCTAAATTTTATCTGTTGCAGTCAATGCTAGTTTTCTTCAATCCGATCAAGTTTGGCGTAGCATTCACTTTTGGAAATCTACTTTCACTTGGGAGGTCAGTTACATATAATTAAGACATAACCGAGTATACAATAGGTGTTTTCTTATGTCATCTTACCTGAAACTAAGAACACAGTATTGTTTGAATGTGTTATTTATAAGTTTTGTTTGTAAGATGGCTATGCATGATAATAAAGTCTATTTTGTGCTCTTAAATGTCTTCTTTTTGTTTTTGTTTACGAATACCTTCCTCATTCTACTGTTTTTTCATATATAATATGAAATATGATATGATATGATTATATGTGCTAAGATATTATGTTCGATGACAGCACAGGGTTCTTAATAGGCCCTAAGCGGCAAGTGAATATGATGCTTGATCCTGTTAGAATTTATGCAACTGCCTTGTACCTTGCGAGCATTTTACTTGCCTTGTTATGTGCTCTCTATGTAAGTAAACCATCCTATTTCTCCTTTAAACACGTATATCTAATATCTATCCGACAATATTTAGTTTGTTATACAAGTTACTCCTCTCATTCCATCTTTGCTGATGCTAACAAATAGGTTCATAACAAGCTATTGACACTGGTGGCAATCATCTTGGAGTTTGGTGCCCTCATTTGGTAAGTTATAGATTTGATTTCTGTTATGTTTAAGTGATTTATCTACTCATATGTAATCTGCATTAATGTCTAATGAGATTTTTTTACAATGGGGGAACAGGTATAGCATGAGCTATATTCCTTTTGCTCGGGCTATGGTGTCGAAAATCATGGTAGCTTGCTTTGACACCGAGTTTTAAGTCTAGATGATTTGAATTATACTCTTGTTTGTTGTTCACTTGCATATGAGAGTTTGGTTTAGAGATTGATGATAGATGCGGCATATTTTATTAATCCAACTTCGTTACAAATATTTTTCTTTCGATTTCTGTTGAGTAGCTTCATCTTGATGGTTCACTACCCTGGTTACCATATGTATGCATAACTGTTCAACTACTTGTATCATTGTATGCACCTCAACCAATATCATTGTAACCTCCTAGTTAATGTGGCAATTACAGCCCAGTTGGCAGAACTAGGCCTTATACATTTTCATCTGCACATACAAAATTAGCTTTATTCATTTATGTATTTTTTTTCTTTTTTTTTTAACTAGGATCTGTTTTTAACATTAACCTACTCAATGTTAATCCATCTTCACTTGATTTTTCTTTGCATCTTCCTATACAAATTCTAATAAAAGATAGGGTGGGGGGATCTAAGAAGAGATCAGGTAAATCGCAATGTTTCTGATGTTGAATTCTGGTCATTGCTTGAACATTATACAGTATAAAAATGAATTTTGAACCTCAAATTTGTGTCAACATGTCAAAGATTGTAATTATACAGTATTCAATAGAAAATTCAGTAAAAGTATATGAATATCTGAATATATCGTGACTATTATTCTAAAATCTTTTACAAATGGCCAACAGTTAAAATCGTCTGTATAATTACGAAAGCTTAATAATAGCTCGAATTAAGCCTTTAAAAGGTCGAGCTCAGCTTGTTATATAACCTGAGTTTGATCTCTTTTGCAGCTCTACTCTATCGCAGGCTTAATTATAAATTTTAAGCTATCTTTACTTTTTTTTGAACGGCAAGATTGCATCAGTCCGGAGGCAAATGCCTCGGTGGTTTAAGCTATCTTTACTATCATAATGATAAATTGAGACATTGGCAAAGAAAAGCAACACTACTTTCTATACAATGAGATCGGAAAATTTCATACCATGTCTGGTCCTCAACAAAGTTACACATTAATCCTAACATATTATCTCAAATACCTCAATCTTGTCGAGTCAGATTGATTGAGATGTTTGTGTTGCACGGTTCTCTTGTGGTGGGGTCTCTGCATAAGTTTGACGTTGGTCTCTAACATCTCTGAACATAGAAAGAAACGAGTTGAAACCTTCCGAAGAGGCACCTCCCAAGATCCATAACAAAATTGAACTAAAGAAATTCATGGTCCCATGGTTTGTCCCACCGTCATTCTCGGATCGTGCCTGGGTTTCCGTGTTTTCTGAAAACCTGTTCGTTTGAATTAGTGTTGGGGCAGCTTGACTACCAGAAATCAAATTTGTTGTATCGACAAGGGGAGCGGTTCTCGACGGGTTCAATTGAGTGATATGTAGAGTTGAGGCGAGGATGGTGGATGAGTTGATATGGAAGTCTGGTTGTTGACGAATTAGTGCGAGTCGGGATTGCGTAAATCTTTGCAGAGCAGGAACCTGTGAAACATTAATGAAATCAACTAAATTGACTTTAGAATCCGCTTACTTTTTTTTTTTTTTAATAGTGGTTAGGGAAATAAGGAGTCACTGACGGGGCCCACCAGAAGTGGAGGCACTCACCCGTTCATATCCGTGCCATGTGTCTGGGGAAACCACTGGGAAAACCCCCATGAGGTTCGAACACAAGACGTTACGCAACCTGTATATACCACTGAGCTAGGCTCACAAGTAATATATTTTTTTTGTCCACAACGGGACTCGAACTCATAACCTCGAGGTCAATGAGAGTCTCCTTATACCGTTGGGCCAGAAAACCTTTGGTTCCAAAATACACTTGCTAATTACTATTGGGGAAAACATTTTAAAAGGTTCACCTCAAACCGATTCCAGAAGTAGAGAATTAGGTGTTGCATAAATGCAGCTGTTGTTGATAGTGCCAAATATGAAAATCCTGAAAATTTCATTCAATCATGTTGTTACATCAAAATAAAACAAGTGCTACACTTATAAATTGAGGAGTATAAGTAACAGAAATGAACCATGAGTGTAGGAGAAGAAATATATATGGAACGCCAGAAAGTATAACAAAAAGAAACGAGGAAAGAACTTCATTGATATTGGTGTACGCACGCTGCAAGCAATTATAAAGCAAACCATGAATCATAACCTTAACAATACAGAAAATTCTGGATTTAAGTAATAACAAAAGCATAAGCCTTAGTTCTTTATGGATCAATAATTAGTTGTTGGTTGACAATAGTGGTTATATATTTTGAGTAACCTGATAAGAGTAAAGAGTTCACAAAGCCAGACAAGAGTCAACACCATGAAAGCTAAAAGTTGGTCGTCATAAAACTCAAAAAGGAAAAACAAGATGCCTATCATTATCTGCACAAACAGAATGCAAAATTATCCATGTTAGATCTGTAAGAAAAGCTAAATAAAGTTATAAGAAGAAAAACAGTAAATGTAGTGTATACACTTACGGGTACAAAGACGAGAGATTCTAATACGTGTACAAAAATTAACTGAAAAGTCGGGAGATGATGCCGAGCATGGTGTTGGAGCTGCACTATATATACAGAAAAATATAAACGAGTTTAATGGGAGGTTGAAATTCTACTATCTGGATGGTCTTGATCTGCAGGTTGCATTATATTAACTTTCCAAAACCAAAACTACCAGATGAAGATGTATATTATATATAAGTGATACTCATCTTGTTCTTATTTCATTTGTTCAGTTCTGTGATCTAAGACAGAAGAACAAACCTGTGAACTTGAGCATCCGAGTTTGTGTCTCCCTAAGTGTAAATGAAACTGACATTGTTGTGGTGAAGAAAACAAACAGAGACATCATAAGCACACCAAACTTGGTAGCAAAATAGTCTGCAAAATGTAGGGCCAAATCATCAACTGGGAAGTTTGAAAATAAGATAAACCACTTCTACCTCAGGCACAGAATTATTAAAGTGGGTAGATAAGTTTCAAAGTAACAAACCTCCAAATCTAGCGGATCCTTCAGGTTGCGCATGCGCATATGTAAGATTGTAAAATTCTTTTGTCTGGTAATTATATAGATAACCTGCATCAGATTCACATTCACAAAGGGAATGGTGAAAAACTTGCTTCAAGAGTTACAACTAATGCATGTAAAATTTCAAAGAAGCCAAAAAAAATTATTATACCTTGACCTGGAGAATTGAGTAAACTGTTCATCAAAATCGTATCATATCCTACAAGCCTATTGATCAGAAGTTGCTGCCACCTAGAGAAAAAATGATACTAAATAATAAATAACGCAGTAACCTTTTCGTAACTATAAGTGTATTATTAGAATATACCAACCAGACTTGCTATATAACGTCTTTATTAGACATTAGAGAGGAAGAATTTTAAGTTATATACAGACTTGTGATCATAGATAAAACACAAATGAATTTCTTTTTTTTTCTCAATCTTAAACTAATGTACAACACTCAATATAGAATTTTCTAAAAACCTCTAGCATTAACTACCTAACAAATACAACTACTTTCTACCAAAACTACAGTCTACCAATTTTATAGATGAAGTACTTATGCCACAATAAAATAACTGAATGATAAAGTAAGGTAAGTCCATCACCTGTTCCCAAAGCAGGAGTCACGCGCAGAAATGTTAATATTAACAGTTTGGATGTTATGTTGAGATTTAGCTCTTTCAGGCAGTAAAAAGTAGCCCTACATAGACAAGTTCGTATAGTTTATATTGAATGGAATAATGTAGTCTATACAAAAATAATAATACATTGGATAAAGAGTAAAAGCAATAAACAGAAACAATCCACAACGCATCACTTACCTTTTCCATTGTATATAGATAAGTTGCTTCAAATGCATTGCTTCTCGTTTCAAGCCACTGCACTAAATCGTTAGAAAAACACTTGCAGTGAGAAATTTATGGTTAAGTGCATAAAAAAAAAAGTTACTCTATTTTCACAAATTACTGTACGACTATATATACTGAACGGTAGTTTATATGCACATCAAATCTTTAATGTAAAAATTCTGATAACAGTATATGTAAGAAATTAAGAATTCTGATTACATTATACGGAGTATGTGTGAGTAGAAATAGAAATGTCCAAGGTTGTAAAAGTAGCTAGTTGGAGACTAGCCGGTGTGGACCACGACTAGTCAGTCGGGTCGGGGACTAGCCGGTGCGGACCACGTAGGAACTAGTCAGTCAGGTCGGGACTTGTCGGACGTTGACTAACTTTGACTTTGACTAAACTTAACTGATTTCGACAAACATAAATATTAGACTTCAAAAAAACATTTAATGCATAAGTTACAACAGTCAACTTGGAGTAAATAGTAGCCATTTATCTAAAAAGTCAGGTAAACACTCAGGGACAACACTCAACTCATTTAGGAGTAATTACTAGACATTAAATTTAAAAAGTTGGGTACTTTTTCCCTCTAACCCACCTATCGCCACATGAGATACAAGTGCATACGACACAACTTGAGATTAGAAAATAAGATATAAAATAATATCAAGGCATCAAGATAAATAACGTACCTGCCAATGAATTAATCTTGTCCAGGTAAAGTATACGAAGACATTTATTGATATCAATATTCAGATGGATACCTGCAACATCCTGCAATTTCCGGGTATACTTAGGTTGCAAGTCAGAGAATTCAATAACAAATAAGACGTAGATCAAGTAAAACATATCACTTAAAAGGACCTTCTACAATAAGAAATGGAGAAATTAAGATACCAAACTATGAAAAATACACCATCCTTGTAGAATAATATCAGACTTTGAATAACATTATTGTTAACCTTTTATCTAAAAGACAAAGGGTTAAGACAAAGGGTTATGAATAGTACCCACTTCGTGCTTAAAACGTTTGTACACGAAGCTATCCAAAAGACAAAGGGTTATGAATAGTACCCACTTCGTGCTTAAAACGTTTGTACACGAAGCTTCAACTGTTGTACACACAAGGACGCCACACTAAAAAATGACAACCATTGAAAAATCCAGGGGGCGAAACGTAAATTACTTTGGGGAATTAACCCTTTATCTGAAAGACAAAGGGTCACGTATAGTACCAACTTCGTGCTTAAAAGATTTACACATGAAGCTCCAACTGTTGTACACACAAGAACACCACACTAAAACAACCATTGAAAAATTCAAGGGGCGAAAAGTAAATTACTTTGGGGAAAAATTGAAACTTCATAGGGGTGCAAAGGTAAACTTTAGGGGGCCAAACAGTAACTTCTTTATTAGAAAACCCCCCACTAAATCCACCTAAATTTTTGATGGACTTTATCTCTTCGTTGGACTCTAGTTATGTTTCGCCGACATAACCGTTAACACGAAATAATTTTACGAACTAAATGCAATAAGTTATATTCGAATGGAGCCCCGACTAGAGGCGAGGGCTCTTCAACTAGTTACATACAAAAGATAAATTATCCTAACCCTTTGCACATGTTGTCTCCTCTGAAAAGCAATTAAGGCACAAAAGAGCCTTATCATCTAACAAAATAATACAATCTGATAGATGCATATTCCAAAATCAAACATAACAACGTTACGGTCATGCGAACTTACCCATAAACTTCCCAAAATTCGAGTTGAATGTTTCCAGAGAAATGAGAAGCGATCATACCACTTCCTGATAATGGGTAACATCGCAATTTTTAATAATTCTTTGGTTGACATAGGAGACCTGATACGTGACTCATCTTTCTTGTTTTTCTCAAGGGTGTCTTTTACAATATTACTACTAGTAGAAATTTCAGGTTGTGTTTCAAGAAGTTCATGATTTAACTTCCAGAATTTTAGAGCTGATTTCCCATTCCTACCACTTGAACTGACCCAATTTGACCAAGACCGTGCATCCAAAAAGGTTGATCCATCAATACTTTGATCTACTACTTGCTGATCATCTGCTATAGTTTCTTGGTCATTTACATTCTTTGATTTATACCATGGTTTATTTCTAACATTCTTTGATTTATACCATGGTTTATTTCGTGACCACAAGCCAGCACTAGTTATCTGCACAAAATTAAGAGGCCACGTTAATCATGATGGAATAAAATGATCTGGAATCACTGTTGTAGCAAGACTTGAATAACTTCTAAACTAATGTAACATTCAATAATGTAATCGTGTTTTTAGGAATCCTTATATTATACACATTGTATTTTGTTCACTTCAGGTAAAGAACACTGAACACCTATGTGCAGTATGTAATCTTGGTGCATTTAAGCAGGAAAAGATGCCAAATTCTCAATTAACACTTCTGCAACCAAGTAGAAGAAAAAGGGTTGAATATTTTCCTTTCATTTCTATAAGAATTGTATATGTGATTAATTGGTTAGCAGTGATCCATAAATTTACCCATATGTAACCATTAGTAGTAAATAGTAAATGATAACAAACCTTAATTTGGATAAGCTGGGCCTTAGTAGTTGTAACTCCACTTGAACAACCAGGCTACAAACACAATATCCAGTTAAAAAATATCAAACAGAAGTTACACAAACCATGATATTTACCAGCAAAAACGAGAGTATCGTGAAAAAAGCCACACACAATCACAGAGAACAAAAACATGTCATAGGGCTATCCGAAATTAAACTTATCAAATTCGCCATATAACAGACATGAGTAACACAAACCAAGATGCTAAGAAAATTAAGAAGAGTATTGTAAAATATCTGCCTATGGAGAACACGAGTATCTTAATAAGATATTCAAAAATAAAACATCTAATCTCCATCTTATTCCATCAAATCATTGAATCCTCTCGTGTGTAAATAATTAAATATCATAAATAACATTAACCAAGTAAAGCTAAAGCTCTAACCTTTAACCTCTGTTTGTTTTCTGTATGTCCAAATCATCAAGCTTTAAATTTAGGGCAACTTGCAAAGAAAGGTAATACTAATAACCAATGCAAAATCTGTCAGTATGGGAGTGTACATTAATTTCTATCTCCTGAAAAGGACTTCATATTTAAAATATCTCCTAAAAAATTAATAAATAGAGGCTAATGTCAATTTTGAAATAAGTATGACAATTTGTCATAATATTTAGTAATAAACTTTAATCAAGCCCTCAATTTACATATAGATGATGATGATGATGATGATGATGATGATGATGATGATGATGATGATGATGATGATGATGTCATAGAACAAATATACTCCTTGGTAAAACTTCACTGCTGTTTTGTCAAAATAACTTTAACTCCTATTTGGGCAAAAAACTTTCAAATTTAACACTAACTCTTTTGAGATAAACACATATGTATGCTCTACACAAACAATGAAGATAAAATAGCAAGCGGTGATTATTCTGGGGCAAACCAATTCCGTCAAAATGTTCAAAATTGGACAGCAGTACACTAAAAAAGAAAAATGAAAAAAAGTAGAAAACAAGGAATAAAGTTGAAGTGGATACCTGTTGAACATAATTAGCATGCATGACAACAAGAATACAGAAGAGAGTGATAGCAATGAATAGGTATATATACTCAAGAAAAGCTCGAATTCTTGGTGTAAGAACATGTGAGAATCGTTCTTGAACCCTAATGAAAGTTTGTTCAGGATCCATTCTAGTGATCGATCGATTGATCGGCGTAAAGTCTAACCTAAATTAGTTGATGAAAAGTTCGATCACGTACATCTTCTTTATTAGTAGACAAAATTGCGCGCGGAGTCCTTGTAATATCTTCATAATTGCTAAGCAGTCCCAGTAAAATATGCTGATTTTTTTTTTTATGTTTTTAACTACCAACACCGGTAGATATGGTAAAAAAAAATTTAGGCTACAACATTGAAATAAATCTAGTAGGAAAAAGGTTCTTTGATTTTAATAGTGACACCAGTAACTACCATTTCTAAATTTGCCTGAGCGGCCGTATCATACCCCTGTTTAGGGAATCTAAAATGTTAACGACTAGTAAATATATTGTTAAAATTCATCATGTGCGAAAGTGAAAAAAGTTCGTTCCAAACTTTTTCTCTTTCCACTTTCTTATTAGTTTCTCTTCTTTTTACTTCTTCAATTTCCATTCAGCTTTATAAACATTCTAACATTTTCTTATTCTTAAGATCAATTGAAATAAGTTAGAACATGAAATACCTTATTAGTTTAGTTTTTTTTTTTTTTTATGTTAGTTACAAAATGTCATTTGATATTTTGTATGAACCCTGTAAATCAATCTCGATTCATCGAAACTATTTGCAAAGAGAGCAAATACAACCAAAGGTCGAAAGCATTGTTACCAAAAAAAAGAGAAAACGAAAGGCGACTTAAAGAAATTATAACTTCTTTTTTTATCCAGCTTTCAAACATATGATTATGAATAACCTTTAAAGCGATCACTTTTTAAATAACAATCATCACCGTAACAATATAAGATTTCATTGTGTTTACAAAACCTTGTACAATAAGAGCTATAAATCAAGATAGCCTGAAAGGGTAAATAAAAGAATGCCTACAAAATGAAAACAGAACAAACAGTTTCACAGTCAAGCAGCAACACCATAATCATCAAAATTACAAACATGTACGCATCAGTTTAACACATTAGGAATTCTGTATACTTACAAATCCTAACACAAGGAGAAACCAACTAACTTCACCAGTCAAACTGTTTTCTGTGGTGCTCTATCGTCAGGACCACCAAGCATGATCTGTAATAAACGTATCAATATACAAGCTCAATGATCTTACAAAATGAGGGGTAAAAATGTCTTTTAGTGGTGTTTGAAATGAAGCTTACGTTACAATCAAAGGCAAATCTACGTGCGAGCATAATAGCAGCGTTTCTTTCTCTTTCTGACTCGAATGCCAGTACAAAGGATAGCCCTGTCTTTGGTTGCCAGAATGATGCCTGAGCTGCAGCGTTACCACCGCCTCTAACTCCGCACAGCTTTGGTAGATGAAAATGAAAAAGATGGGGCACAGCAGATAATTTCTTTATTATCAATTCATAATAATATCGCCAAACAGAATAAAGTATTACCTCCAGTTGTATAATATAAACAATAACAAATACTCCCAATCTTACAGACTAACTGTTAAGAGTACTTTATATGTTTTAGTTTTCTATGCTTAGGCGCCAAGGAAGTACTTATTTTGGTAAGAGAAAGAAGGCATTGGTATAGATTATAAGGAGTAAAATGCAGTATCAAAAGAAATTTAAAATTCTGGTTCAGCATACCTTCATAAAAGACGAGTAATATTCTTTGGCAACTGTCGTCTTTTCCTTACACAGTTTCATCCTCATTTTTCCCACGTGAAGTACATGAATTGACTCTGAAGGATGATCTTCCCCATTCATTTGAACAATAACCACCTGCATGCAGAAACAACATATATTATATCAGTATCATTAGGCCTTCTAAATTTACTCGTCAACGTCAATATTATAGTGAAATTTTTTTAGTGGAAATTGATAACCACATTAAACAATACAATGCAAGATACAACGTCGAATATGTAGCGTATGTTTGGCAAAACTAGCTGGTAGCGGGTAGCTTTTTGTCGTTAGCTAGTAGCTAGTAACTTTTAACTGTTAGCTTGTAGCTTTTTGCCAAACGGAGCTTTTTATTTGATAAGAGCTTTTTCATAAAAGCTAAAAGCTCCAAAAAGCTTGTTTCCAAACATGGCCGTAAATGGAAGTAAGGGGGGGAAAGCAAACGAAATATTGGAAGGGCGCTTGTTTAATAAAGTTTAAAACTATTATTAATATATCTATATACCGGAAGAGGGAGAATAAAAAGCATATTAAAGATATATATGAAGAAGGTTGGTGGCATACATTAAACTCAGTGTCATGTCGCCGCACCAACGCTTCCACATAGTTTCCTAGTCCTGCAGCTGTTTACATAGATGTATCAGTTAGTTCGCCACTAATGGAATTTGGCATAAAACTTTACTGAGGAAATATGCATGCATGCATGTGCAGTGTGCACAATGTGATATGAGATGCCTATTTGCGGTTTTGTATCATGAGTGGAAAACAAGTATGTCTTCAATTGATTGAAAATGGCTGCTAACTAAATAACTAATAATGGATCCACTTGAAGAATGAAGATACAAGATACCATGTATGAAAAAAAGCTTGTAATTGGCGACTGTGGCTGTTGAAATCTTACGCTGACCTTTTTACAGATCATACTACATACTATATTTACAGATCAAAGACAACGGGTATCATGGCCAACCTGGATCAATGGGACCAGATGTCGTCAACGTGATACTCAGGCTGTCTGAAATGACCTCAGCTTGAAGTACTCGGCCAACATCAGAGGGTTCAGGAGCATAAATTGGTTTGGTGGCACCTAACAAGTATAAAAGATGGTTATGATTTCTCAGAAGATATATAACAGAAGTTAGGAATGGCACATAACTTCAACAGTCATTATCAACTAAAAAAAACATGTAAACGTAAGACATAAATTCATAGAGATGAAATTAGTCCCGGCTGTGGTTATATCTAAGATAAGTATACATATATACCATAACCGAATACCTGAAATAAGGTCCATCTTTCCACCTTCAGATGCCAGACGATACCATTGGATTGAACATTCTAGAATATCTGGGGCTATTTCAGAACATGGCTGGATCTGCAAATACGAACCTAAAGCCTCTGTACCATCTAATTCGAAGTAGGGTACATCCTTCTCTCCTCGCCTGCTCATTGCTAACTGAAATCGAAGAGAAAAAAAAAATTCAAATTAAATAACTTAATCAAGTTTCCAACAATCCTAACCCAAGTAATACATTTAAGGGCCATGCCTATACGGCTATATTGTTATTTTATATTCTTGCTTTAGAAGACAACTCTAGAATTGCCACATGACAAGACAACGCCACTCATTCAAAACAAATCTGGGAACATAGTTTCCAACACAGTTTAATATATTCATCTTTCCTACATCATTGTTGTGCCAAAACATAAGAGGGCTGGAGGGCCAATTCAAACATATTAATTCATTTACACCGAAACAAGTATAACTTATACATGTATCCCAAATGTTCATGTGTTTATGGGACATGAGCCATTGGTCCATTGCCTATCACACTTGATTATCACTTCATCTACATTATAAATAACTAATTTATGGAACAGCTACTAACAACCTATATAGGGTGTGACCACATATATAGAAGCAGTGTGTAAAGGAATAAAGCAAACGTCACACATAGTGATGCCTAGCAGACACTGCCCACACATGTGTTGCATATTGTCCCTCTGCTCATACAATCCCATCATCAATGCACAAACCATGCCTACTAGTTGCTTATTTCAGATTCTACCTATGAGTTGTGGAGATAACAAACACAGCCTATGCATCTGCCTTCTAACATATGGTAAAGTAGATTAATCAAAAGCAGGGAAGTAGAACCTAACCTCTTTCTGGAGCTTAAGTGAAGACTTCGATTTCTCTGCTAATTGAGTGCGCAATGCTTGGAGCTCATGTTCCATGTCCATAACCTGTGGATAAAACATTTATTTCAATACTACTGATTGAATGAAATGTAATAGCTACATTTAATCAAGTGAGTATGAAGATATCAGGCATTTAACAACAAGGACATGAGCACCCATTTGAACTTGCACTGTTTAACCTGTTCTCAACTTCTTACAGGATCAAGGAATTGATGAAGCTAAAACGAATTTAGGTAACATGAATAAAACATTCGTCTTATATGAACACATTTTCTAATGCTAGAATTATCAAACTCCGAGCATATAAGAATTGAAACGAATATAAATGAAATGAATTTCAAGAATCAAAATTATACAACATATGCAATTACCAGTTACAAAGCAATAATGCCTATTAATGAGCATGTATGTGTAATTCTACAAATGCAAAAAGAGAGGATCCAAGTAATTTTTATCTAACTCATTATGGGATGCTAAAAGTCATTGTCAGGATACTAAAAAAGTCTCTATAGAGAAATAAAGAATCCAAAACATATACTACTTCAATGAGAATACATAGACAAACCAAAACAGTGGAGCAACTGCTTGCGCTCCCTCATCCCATCACGAATGTCACCTTTAAATTTTAAAGAACCTAACACTAGTCATTTCATATTCAAAAACCCTCAAACGGCATCAACTTGACCGCTTCCTTTTACTGAACTTACAATCTATTTTTTTATATATTGATATGTGTGCTCTTATATCTGATAATACTTTCAAAGTCAAAATTGCACCTAATTTGTATTGTGGGACTCATAAATTTCCATTATTGCTGTACAACCATAATATATATTGTAGACTTAATCTACTCAGGTCAACAACTTTGTAAGTTACAATAACACAAAAGAAACGAAATTAGAAGAAAGATGATTTTTTCAATTTTTCGAGATTTCACTAAGCGATATAGCCAAAGTACAAAAAAGAACTATAGATTTGCTCATTTCTACATAAAGCCCGAAATACCAAGTAATTAACCATATATGTAACTAAAAAACATTCCCAAATGTAAAACTAGTATATAGTTAGATATATTGCATAACAGAAACATGGCATTAATTTGAGTATATAGTTGGGGATGGGAAGTACAGCAGGGCAAGTGTGTACCTTACTAGGCTGATGCAGCATTTTGATCCGTCTAGCTTCCTGAACCTCCTTCATTAGTTCTTCCACGTCCTACATACGAAAAATAAACGATAAACTACATGTAATGGATTGACGCATCATCAATTTAGTATACAGCTCCCTCTTTTTTACAAATATATATTGTTGAACAGGTTAAATCTCATTCAAATGATAAAAATATAGCTTTAACACTCATGACCAACAAGAACAATCAGTGTCAATCATATAGATCAAAATTACATTCTGTAAATTTTTATATATATATATATATATATATATATATATAACTATAACTATAACTATAAACAAACCTGCTTCCCATTAGCTCGGGACATTTTTTCTTGCTCCTGAAGAGCCTCCTCCACTCTCTGCACTGCAGCTCTAGCCTTCTCAATCTCAGCCCGTGCAAAAGCTCTTTCTTCATCAACAAGTTTTTTAGCATCTTCTGAAGCCTACATATAAATAGAAAGTCGTTAGCACAAATGAAAGCATAAACAAAACAAATAAGAACATTCATTTAGGATGTAGAGCTAAAACCTAAATAAGAATTGCAGGTGGTGATTAATCATGAAGTCCACATGTAGTTAAGCAATTTAAAAATATTAGAACTGCAACAATATAACAAGAAAATGAGATTTAGAAACATGATTCAGCACACATTTATGCTAACCTTTTTCAAGAAACTCGCTAGCATCTTAACCTCAGTTTTCTCTTGTACCAACTCTCCTTCCCTCTCAGTCAACTGAACCGCTAAAGATTCAACCTACAATGATGAACTAGAGAAATTAAAAATGATACACATGAAAGAAAAAAGGTAACATTTCTAACAACTAAATAAACAGAAAACAAGATGAGAATGAGTAAAAAATTCATATAACCAAATTAGCATTGTGTCACATCCGTAATAATTGTAACACATAAGAAACAAATCATCACAAAAAGTAGGATTCAGATAAATAAATAAATAAATAAATAAATAAAAAGCTTACCATAGCAATAGCCTCATCCACGTCATCTTTGCTTTTGCCCACCGCACGCTCTCTCAAGGATTCAAGTGCATCTCTAAGATTTTCTAAAAGCACGTGTTTCTCTAAAGAAGCCACATCTCTGAGTTTAGCCTGTCCCTCATACATGAACATCATTCAGTATAATGAAACGATAATCATAAATAAATATGTGAGCACGATCAAATGCCAACCTCGTCTGATAACTTTGCAGCCGCAGCTAAACCTTTTTCAAATTTACTGGCAAGATCACGAACAGATAGGCGGTTTTGCTGATCAACCAATTGAGCAGTTTCTTTTCGAACTTCATCATTTACAGAAACCACCTTTGATGTATCTTCCTTTACCTCCATAATGTTGTTATTATTATTAGTTCTAGTTTTGTAATTCGGAAATCTACTAGAAGCAAATATCACATCTGCTGACACCGGGGAAAGTGTATCTCTTTTCATCGTATAACTGAAATCACGGCCCACCCTCAACATGCTTCTCGTTCGATATCACTCTGTCAATACAATATAGCTCAATACATCATTATAATCTTCAGCTACCTTACATAGCCATCTATTAACAAAGAATTTGTTGTTTGAAACGCAAAAATAAAAAATAGAAAAAATAACAAATCTTATATAGCTCAATATACCATTACCAACTAAGCTACACACCCTTGCCTATTGACTAACATTTAGCTAACCTACATTACAATCTATAAACAAATATGTACCCTAAAAGCTTAGCAACATTTAATAACCAGCAATCTCATTCAGCTAAAAGCCTAAAACCCTAAGTCAGAACTATATGAAACTAATTTGATTATGTTGACTAGAAGGCCAAAATCGGAACAAACTAATTTCTGGCTCATAATTAGATGATTATCAGTTATAGGCTAGCTAACCTAGATTACAATCAATGAATATAAAATATGAAGAAAGAAGGAAGAACAGGTTCAGTCAGTGTCAATAACATTGTAAAGTAAACAGTGATAACGTATACAGTATAAACTATTATTTATATGAGTTTGTTGACCAAAAAAAGTCAAAATCAGAAGAGTAAACTATTTTCGGCCTTCTAATTACATTATTAGTTAGCATCTAGCAAACATGGATTACAATATACGAACGAACAGAAATCAAAGGAAAAATGAAGGAACAACAGATTCAATCAGTATCAATCCTCAACATTGTAATAAAGTAAACATTGATAACATTAAAACCCTAAATTAAAAGCTATTGTGTGTACTTACAGAACATGCGAATTAACATGTGATTTGAGACGAATTTGTTGATTTTGACGATGAATTTAAGAGCTGAAGTTCGATGAGTTAGTTGGAGAAATTCATATGCTTTTGGGAAAGCAGAAAAAAAGGCGTTGGAAATGCGTAGTCTAAAGTCTTTGACACAGCGGGGAGTTGTTTTGAGTTGGTGATGGTGCGTATTAATAATTAATAATTACTATTATTTTTACGTAATAATTACGTAGTAATTGGGTTTTTATAACGTGATACTCCGTATAATTTAACTTCGGAGATGATTGTGTGAAGGTTATTTAATTATTCTATAGATTTTGCCAAGAACAGAGTTGTCGACGTTGTTAATATTTATAAAGTAATTGTATAATTTAATTCAATATACTATCGTTATAAAGTTAATGTGTAATCGCCACATATAACCTTTTTATGCACGTTGACGGCAGTTTTAAGTTTTAAGGAGTGTTCAGTAAATTCCCAATCGAACATATTTACATGTCATCTCTCATAATCAGATAATCAGCCGTAATAAAATATGCTTATGCATTTGATTTTGATTATTTCGTTTAACAATGCAACTTGATAAATAGAATTATTTTAGGTTTTATGAAAGACAATTATTAGAAAAATTAGATGGTAAGAAAAACTTATAATCACGTTTTTATTACAATAATGTGTGACTTACAAATTCATATTTACATTTTATTACTTACAAAGACTAATAAGAATTTGAGCAAACATATCAACATAATGATGAGGAGAAAGTTGGATGGGTTATAAAGTTATGTATGGGTGATAGCTTTGCAAGAAACAAAAATGCACATAAGTTAGGGATTAGTTCGGTTGAATTTCTATGGGTTCGTCAAAGTTCGGATACATACAAAAGTCGGTCCAAGGAAGATCGGGTGGAAATTGACGATATGGGATAATAATATTCAAAGCAACCGAACTGTCAAAAATAAATTATTCTTGACTATTATAGAAGGTAATTAGATAGGATGTGGCAAATTAGCAATGAAATAATTGTAGTTAATGTATATGAGCCACTCGAAGATAAAAATAAGAGTAAAGTGAGGGAAAGTGTAATGAATTTGATCATCACTAGAAGTTGTTTGATTGGGGGTTTCGATTGATATTAACTAACAACTAAAACTTGTCCAATTAAACAACTTAAACTAAACGAGTAAACTAGTAGCAAAGTATTAAGACTTAAATCAAATAAACTAAGAAGTGTTCACTTATCTAATCCTCTCTATGCTTGACTCGCCCCTTTTTGCCTATTTTGCTATCTCATAAGTTGTTGAACTATTAAATGTTTAGAATCACTTCTAAACCTCAAATCAAATGACACTCCGCGAATTCACATAAGCATTGTATCTTAAGATCGAGTTAAGCATGATTTGGTCATTAAGATTGAACTTGGGTTAAAATTACTTAAAACGCCCAACTATCGAAATCACTTAAGATAATCGGCACTACTATGTTGACTAAAGGCCAATTGAAAACCAACCTAGATCAAGAACACAATCACTTACAATTCCCTAGCTAGTTGTCTAAATCACCTAAGGTGTTGAAGCACACATTGATTCACTTCTCAAATCACTAAGAGAGCTACTCAACATATGTAATCAAAGTCAAGCCTAAAACAAACTCATAGCAATGGATCTTTAGCTAACTCAACAACACATGATCGTGTAATTCATTCAAACAACAATATTCAATTGATTTGGGGCAAACACTAGCATTAGAGATTCATAGATAAGCAAACACAAAGGATTTAGCCAATCATAGCTAAGATCAAGCTAATAATAATCAAAGAAACATAAACAATCATCATCTTCAAGCTATTACAAGTAATAAAATTCAAAATATGTAAAGTAAAGTAAATATTACAACCCAAAATGTAAAGAAGATGAAGATCTAAGCTAAACAAAGATGGATCTTGAGCCAGCTTCCTTGAATCCTCCCTTAAACATCAATGGATGATGAAATTAGGGTTTAGTATGTGAAATTCGGACCCTAAGCAGCTGCTCTCTAAAGATGCATAAGAAAATGACCTAATCTCGTTCCTTTTATAGTGCTTAAAATCTGGGCTAAAACAGCGACATGAGCGCCGCTTCTGGCTCAAGAACGACGCTTTTGGCTTTAAATAGGAGCGGCGCTTTTGATGAAGAACAGCGCTTTTGGCTCGAATCAGGGACGATGCTTTTATTGGAGGAGCAACGCGTTTGACTGGATAGGAGCGGCGCTTTTTTTGTAGGAACGGCGCTTTTGCCCACTGATGAAGAATGGAGCTGAAATGTGCATGAGAACGTCGCTTTTTCAATAGGTGCGGCGCTTTTGCTCCACAGGAGCGGCGCTCTAGGATGAGAAGCGGCGCTTTTGAAGCTGATTATGTACTTTTCAATTCCTTAGCCAATTTTTGCCTAAGATTTGGTCAATTTTACACCAAATCAACTCCTTAGCCCTCAATTTATCAATTAGCTTAATAGCACACAAAATAGGCCCCGAGATAGTCAAAAACCGAATAAAGTGAGGTAGATATCGCGAAGTAAAATATATATAAATGGAGCGATATCAAACCCCCTACATTTGAATCTTTGCTTGTCCTCAAGCAAATAATCGACAAAACAAGCTTTTGAGATAGAGAACGAATAAGTGAACAATGCCAAAGCGCAAAAAGTTTAGGCACAAGTCAATACCTCCCATGAATAGGCACTTGATGGCAAGGATGTTCTCCAAAACCTGCATTTGTTAGGACCAAGCATAAACTTCCTCTTCTACTAATCATAAGCTCAAAACAAGCTAAAATAATCTCTTCACTAGCTTAAGATCAAAGCAAGCTTCAAATCTTCAATCCTCCAAGATTAACACAAACATAATTCAAGCCAAAGTCTACCCGAACCAATCATGCCCCCAGTCAAAGTCAACTTCATCTACGAGAAGGTCATCAAACACCAATCACAAAGCATCAAATCTATACAAACTCGAACTCGACATCCTTGACCTTGACCAAAAATGTAGGATTCACGGGATATCTATAAACTCATCAAACTAATTAATCATACAAACTCAAAGTGTACTCAAAAGATGTAAAATGCACCCAAAATGAATAAGGGCCATGAAAATCGCACACATCATCACCAATCATGAACTAATACATCGTGCAAAGAATATGCTTCCAAAAAGAATGCTCACCTCATAAACCCGCAATGGCTATCCCTCTTCCACCTCCATGCCCCCAAAACACCTATTTTTTGTCAATTCCAAATAATAATCTTCAATTCCAAATATAGGGTTAAGGTGGGTGTGCCAAAGGTAAGGGACTGAGTACCCCACCTTTATTGGTCACCCCGGGCTCGGGATGACCGGTCCTCATCAAGCTTTCTATCACAACTCTATGGTTTCTCTCATAGTAGGGGGAAAGCATTGACGGAGGTTCATGGAATTAGGGCCCCACGTGGCTAAATAATAGAGTCCGTTAATTCCAAATTTTTGAAGCACTAGGAAGACTTTTACTTCCTTTCAAATGATAGAGCATGACTTGGGAGACTTTACTCCCAAGCTTGGAACACACATGACTTCCAAGTTTGGAAGACTTGACTTCCAAAATGAGACAATGGGAGGACTTGACTCTCCCGAGAGTGTCAAAGCTCGAAGCTTTTATTCACTCTTCTACTTCCCAAATAATAAGCTTTTATGCTAATGTTGAGAAAAGGTAGGAAGTAGGTACTACCTTTCCATAATTGATCGAACAAGGGTGCCATAGCTTTTGGCTATGGGTTGTGTTGTCTAGCAACACTAGCATGAAGCCATTGCTCTTCATCAAGAAGATAGCACATGTAGCGACCCGACAAAATCGTCATTGACGGCGCCGTCTACTTAGGTCCCGTTACGTGGTCATAAGTCTTTAAAACAACGTTTGACCAAAAGTATGTCGTATTCATTTCAAAAGTAAAGATGTTCCAAGGTTTACAAAGTAGTTCGACAACTAGTTACGTTACAAAGTTTAAAGTACAATTGAAACATATGCGACACAATTTAATAGTAGCCAAAATACGCTCCACTTATGCATGTATACTCGACATCCAAGCAAGTATCAAAAGTAAAGAGCGGAAGCATGTATCACAAAACGTTCAAGGACCTGAGAAAAACATAGAAATCTGTCAACAAAAACGTTGGTGAAATCATAGGTTTAGGTAAGTAAGTACAATTGAACTACAAGATTTGTAACATTGATATAATAGTAATACATTCTAAAAGTTAATATTCACGAGCACCCAATTATCAATGCTTAACATTTCTTCCATAGAACCCCATCACAATAGTGTTAGAACATACACTGTTTCTCGAAAATATATTTCATTCTTAAACGGTAGCGAACCGTCTGAATGAGGGTTTATCAAACCCATATGGATCCATACAACATAAGTTCTCGCTTACACCCGGCAAGTGTAACTAATGATAATCGAATTGAGTATTTTGTTCTAAACTCGTATGTAGAATGTTTGTTTTCCTGTACTTGTGTTTACTTAGTAAAAAGAAACATTTATGTTTTCTCATCCCAAATGTAAGTTCAAAAGAGTAAAAGTGGGACTATGATCTCACCTTGAGTGCATGTATGTAAAAGTACTTCAACAAGTAAACGTGTATAAGAACAAATGCTAGTCTTGACCTAAACAAGTAGGTTTGTATCGATATCGGTAAACACGGTCGGTCAAAGTGTTCAATTAGTCTTATGGCTCGTTACGACTCGATTACTATAGCATGTGAGTCAAGTTGTCACGTTTCATGCAAGATACAAGTATAAAAGCATGTTAGAACGATTGCACAAACATTTGGTTAAGTTTGATTAAAAGTCAACTTTGGTCGGGTCAAAGTCAACGAAAAGTCAACACGTTCGGGTCGGGTCTCGAACTATTTTTCTGAGGTTTTTAATCATATATGAGCATGTTAGAGCAAGTTACATGTGAATCGGAGGTCCATAGCATGGCAAACCATTTTCGTAAAATGACCAAACCAAACAGAATCTGGTAGTGCATCTGGACGGCGTCCAGATTTGCTGGACGGCGTCCAGCATTGAAGGACTGGACGGAGTCCAATAATCTGGACGGCGTCCAGATCTATATCTAGACCCTGTTTTGCTGCAACAAAGAAATGCACGAACCAAAACTCAAACAATCTCAATTTATGGCTCGCAAACAATCAAAACGTGTATTTTATATCATCGGGAAGGTATTTTGACGAGGAAAACAACTAAGCACATTTCATCAATCAATCTACCACTTACAATAACCAAAACCGCATTAAATGCTCATCATTAATTGTAGTTCATAAAACTCATTTCATGATTCGGTGATCCATTTTACATAAATGATATGCTATTTCGAAGATAATCAAGCATACAATCCAACCAAACACTTACCAACAACAATTCATGGCATCCAATACATCAAATATTCACATTTAGTTCTATCAAACCCTAATCAACATCACCAAAATCAATAATCAAGTTTATGAAGTTTTCTAAAGCAACCTACACATCAAATTGAAGCTATTCATACTAGTAATACAATTAAAACATGAACTTTTAACATCTAACAACTTTTAAGCAACTAAATCTCAAGAACAACACACCAAAGTTTAAGTTCATGCTAGTTACTTCAAAACAACAAGATCGAGCATACAAATCATATATTCATGTTAGACTTGAGCCATAGACACTAATTAACACTTTTATAAGTCAAAAACATCAAGAACACAAAATCTAGTGATTTTAGAAAGTTACCCAAATGTAATGAAATCGGTATGGAATCGAAGAGGAAGATGCAAGGATTCCAAATATGTAATTTGTTTGGATTGAAGCTTGCTCGATTTGAAATAGATGATGATTCTTTGTATTTGGGTGTTGAGAGAAAATGGAGGAAGTAACAAAGAAGAAGGAGATGAATGAATGGATGAGAGGAGTTTGACTCCTTCGACCTAGTCACCATTTTGGCATTTTAGCAAGTTTAGTCCCTCAAGTTTCATTCGGGTGCGTGAATTACCTAAATGAGATAATTTAAAACGCGTATCAACGGGAGATGTTATAAATATATAACGGACTTTAAAATGAATAAACGGAAAGTAAACGGAAAAAGGCGGGATGTTACAGCACATGTTGAAGCTCGGTGGCTCCTCTTCCCACGGTATGATACATCGCTTGAAACATCGTGAAATGATGAGACAACCAATGTCAATATGAAATGGTGTGGATTAGGAAGTCTCCCACACCAAGTAGAACGAAATTCGGGAGACTTGACTCCCTACAATGGATGGACTCGATTCATCCAGAAGTGTTAAAGCATAGAGCTTTAAACACTTGGTTTGGTGCATATGCATGAAAGACTTTAACTTTCAAGCACACGTTGATTTTCCTCAAAATTTTTATCATTTAAGCGCAAAATCATACGAAAAGTGAAAGACTTTACTTTCATTTAGTGAATCACAAGAATGAAACAAAAGGAAGACTTTACTTCCTTCAGTTTTGAAAACACAAGGAAAAGACTTTACTTTTCCCAAATTTTTTGAAAATTATACAAGTTTTAACTATTTTGATGTTTATGATATGAATTAGTGTAATGGTTAAAAACTTGTTCCAAAAATTGTTCGACATTGCAAGCTTGAAACTTTATAGGATATGTGATATGTTTACCAGAAAAAGTTTAAAATGGCCCGAAATTTTAACTCTCCCCCTACATTTAGCTTATGCAATGCCCTCATTGCATTAAAGCGATAGAATAAGTGAAAATGATGGACATTTTAAAATAGAAAAGATGAAAGAAAAGAAATTAAAAACCGGGCAAGATCAAACGATCTTTGTTGTCACCATTCGAGAAACATAATCACCAAAGAATGCAAGTCGATGAGCTTGATGCCTGAACTTAATGTCAGGCTTGGATCAATCATCAATAAGGTGTATCCTGCCACTAAGAACCACAACAAGCAAGAACAATACAAACAACCACACGAATATCCACACACGCCCAATGTTGAATTATTACAAACTTAGATGAGATCATGTGTGAGAGTAGCAATATGAGTCTACTACCTCACACCGAATCAATAATTCGAAGTTTCACATACACACAATTATCAAATTTAGTTAAGTTACATGCCAACTCATAAAATAAAATTGTTCACAAACCATGATGAAAATTTATTACCAAATTCCCATTGAGTGCCGGCTTGACATCTAGACGCCCCTAGAAATGCACTCATTATAACCCAAACGCGCCATAGGCACCTCCTCCGACTCATTGAAATTTACCTTTAAGAACTTCCCAATTCGAGTCATGTAATGCCCAACAACACTCGGAAGCTCCGACTTCTCGCCACTAGCATTGAAAAGATAACTCGGGATAAGGTTGGGAATGTGAATGTGCTTTTTCTTGTAGATAGAATGAATCAACCAAATATCAAACATTGTCATCTTAGCAACATTTTTCGTTCGGTGGAAGACCGATTGGGCAAAAAACCTTTGGGCACAACGAAGTATGGGGCTTTTTAGCGCGCTAGGAACTTGGTTATCGGGGGTTAATTTGACATGACTAATCTCGCTCCATGCTTGCTTGGGATCAAACTCGTTTGGGTTGTAGGTTGCACATTTCGCCAAATAAGCAAAGGTTGAATCGGGATCGGAATCCATGTATAGACCAAGGCATGCTATGAATTGGGCCATGCTCATTTGCCATTCCGAACCCCCTAGCCTAAACCTTAGGTAGTTGCGGATCCATGGGGAGATGACCTTGAAGTTAACCCTCAGAGTTGCAAGGAACTCACGGGCTAGCAATGGATAGACACTTTCTTTCATGTAAAGGAGCATCTCCCATGGGCGCATAACCTTATCACCCTGTTCAACCGTGAACGTTTCCCTGATCTGATAACCTAACCCCGTCATTTCAAAGTCGGTCCAATTGATGTACTTAGCCGGGCACACCGACCCGTGAAGCCTATGAATCATCTTATCTTGAGTTGTTTCATCCATTAAAATCCCTTGTAACCACTCATGAACGTCAGTGGATGTAAAACTGTGACGACCCGTCCAAATCCCTTTAGACGAATACATCAACATCTGGTCCCATTGCGAGGTACTGACCTCTATATGATACGTTTTACAAACATTGCATTCTTTTAAAAGAAACATCGTCAATAAATCCAAGGTTTTTGACAACTGATGACTTCTATGTAAAGATAATCATCATAAATAATATTTTACAACATAACACTGTGACGATATGCAAATATGATACACGGTGATGATTTTGAATGCAAAGTCTTTTGAAATATGTCATGAATGACTCCATGTAATGTCTTTAAAATAAGCAAATGCACAGCGGAAGATTTCTTTAATACCTGTGAATAAACATGCTTAAAAGTGTCAACCAAAAGGTTGGTGAGTTCATAGGTTTATCATAAAGAATGATTTTCAATAGTGGTAATAGACCACAAGATTTCAGTTTCATAAATATTCGTACACTCGCAAGTGTATAAAAGCATTCTATAAGCTGTGGACACCCGGTAACAAGCCTTAACGTTCATGTTTTACCCTCTGAAGTACACCGAATTAGGTGTATTATATAAACCTCGAAGTACTAAAGCATCCCATAGTCCAGGATGGGGTTTGTCAGGCCCAATAGGTCTATCTTTAGGATTCGCACCTACCAGTTCATAAACCAGTTGAAAGGACCCGTTCATATCGATTATAAACGATTCACAATAGTTAATTACATTGCGAGGTATTTGACCTCTATATGATAAGCTTTACAAACATTGTATTCTTTTAAAAGACAAACTCTTTTCAAAATAAAACCTTTAGATACAAATGATATATGATTCCCATAATATGAATGACTAATCTATCATAACAGTCCTTTTGAACTCAACGATTTAAATGCAACGTCTTTTGAAATATGCCATGAATGACTCCAAATAACATCTCTAAAATGAGCAAATGCACAGCGGAAGATTTTCTTTCATACCTGAGAATAAACATGCTTAAAAGTGTCAACCAAAAGGTTGGTGAGTTCATTAGTTTATCATAATCGATCATTTCCATAATTTTAATAGACCACAAGATTTCAAATATTTAACCGCACACGTAAACCGTGTACAAAACATGATACACATAACATGTGTATAAAAATCATTCATATGGTGAACACCTGGTAACCGACATTAACAAAATGCATCTAGAATATCCCCATCATTCCGGGACTCTCATCGGACATGATAAAATCGAAGTACTAAAGCATCCGTAACCCGGATGGGGTTTGTTAGGCCCAATAGATCTATGTTTAGGATTCGCGTCATTTGGTGGCAATTATAATAAACACCAATTCTTAGGCTACCAAGCTAAAAAGGGTGATATCCGGTATAATAATCCAACCATAGAAAGTAGTTTCAAGTACTAGTGTCTATTTCGTAAAACATTTATAAAAGCAGCGCATGTATTCTCAGCCCAAAAATATATAGTGCAAACGCATTTAAAAAGGGAGCAAATAAAACTCACGATTCAATATTTTGTAGTAAACATGCATATGACGGCACTGAACAAGTGCAGGGTTGGCCTCGGATTCACGAACCATCCTAATCTCATCACTATTGACCCGCTATCCTCAGTGTACCCATAACCTCCTTAGCTATAACCCATAATTCCAAAGCTTAAACCCGTTTTGAAAACCCGTTTGAGATCACTCGAACAGCACTCCGTCGTAGTATTTTATGTATAATACTAATAATAATACTACTTAATGATACTAATACTAATAATAATAATTTATAATCTTAATAATAATAATAATAATAATAATAATAATAATAATAATAATAATAATAATAATAATAATAATAATAATAATAATAATAATAATAATAGTAATATATATTACATATAGAGAGATCGAGAGATATGAGATTGAATGGATTCGACCGAAAACTGATCGAGCATTATAGCCCCTTTCTGGACCCAACACCTCCGCGATCGCGGGGTGGGTGTGGGTGTTAGCTTCATGATCGTGGAGCTCACCTCTTGATAGTGCTCCAAATGAACATATATTTAGTAGCAATATCCTCCCAATATGTAAATTATTTAGTTGTAATTGTCCTATTTTAAGTTGTAATCGTTTATATTAAATAAGTGCGAAGACAAAAGGCGAAAACGAAGATTTGAAGACGCAAACGTCCAAAAAGCTCAAATGTACAAGATACAATCCAAGTGGTTCAAATTATTGATGAAGAACGTCTAAAAAAAACAAGAGTACAAGTTACAAAATGCAAAGTACAAGATATTAAATTGTACGCAAGGACGTTCGAAAATCCGGAACCGGGACATGAGTCAACTATCAACGCCCGAAGCAACGGACTAAAAATTACAAGTCTACTATGCACAAGAATATAATATAATATATAAATAATTATATTAATTATTTATATTTTATATTTATATATATAAAACGTCGGCAAAGAAGATCCAAAAGGGTGTGAGCTGTATCCCATTTCCCCGCGACTCGCGGAGTTCACAGGCACAAAGTGCCGCGACTCGCGGAACACACAAATTTCAGAATGCCTATAAAAGGTCACGAATTCTGCGAGTTTAAAGAACATAATAATAATAATACTCCGTAGTATAATATAAATAAATATAATATATATATATATATATATATATATATATATATATATATATATATATATATATATATATATATATATATATATATATATATATATATATATATATATATATATATATATATATATATATATATAGTATAGATTAGTGTTATATTAGATTAGTTTGGGTTATGTAAAAGTTATTTTTACGGGTTTTAAAGTCGGAGCTCTGTTCGTGTACCACTACACGATAAATAATCAATGTAAGCTATGTTCTCCTTTTTAAATTAATGTCTCGTGCTTAAGTTATTATTATGCTTATTTAAATCGAAGTAATCATGATGTTGGGCTAAAAATATTAAAATTGGGTAATTGGGCTTTGTACCATAATTGGGGTTTGGATAAAAGAACGACACTTGTGGAAATTAGACTATGGGCTATTAATGGGTTTTATATTAACTAAACAATACCTTGTTAATTTAATATACAAACTTATAATTTGACGTATTTATATATAACCACATACGCTTGACTGGGTACGGTGGGCGGGATATCTATAAATACCAATAATTATTCATTTTACCGGACACGGAACTGAATTAATAGTTAATAGACTTGTTGAAACAGGGGTGAATTACATTCAAGGGTAATTGGTGTAATTGTTAACAAAGTAGTAAAACCTTGGTTTACACACAGTCGATAACCTTGTGTATTCATTAAACAAAGTATTAAAACCTTGTTACAATTCGAATCCCCAATTAGTTGGAATATTTGACTCCGGGAATAAGAATAATTTGACGAAGGCTTTCGCTCTTTATATTTATGACTGATGGACTATTATGGACAAATTCGTATGGACATATTAAATAATCCAGGACAAAGAACAATTAACCCATGGGAATAAACTAAAATCAACACGTCAAACATCATGATTACGGAAGTTTAAATAAGCATAATTCCTTTATTTTCATATTTAATTGTACTTCTAATTATCGCACTTTTATTTATTGTTATTGTATTTAATTGCACTTTTATTTATTGTCTTTGTATTTAATTGCACTTTTAATTTTCGTACTTTTTAATTATCGTACTTTTTAATTATCGCACTTTTATTTATCGAAATTTCATTATCGTTATTTATTTTACGTTTTAAATTAAGTTATATTTATTTTACATTCGGTTTTAACTGCGACTAAAGTTTTAAAATTGACAAACCGGTCATTAAACGGTAAAAACCCCCTTTTATATATTATTAATATAATATATTTTGTACAAATATAATTGTTTAAAAATATAGTGTGCAATAAGTCCACTCCCTGTGGAACGAACCGGACTTGCTAAAAACTACACTACTGTATGATTAGGTACACTGCCTATAGTGTTGTAGCAAGGTTTAGGTATATCCCATTTGTAAATAAATAATTAAAACTTGTGTAATTTGTAACGTATTTCGTAGTAAAATATAGTACTATCACGTACTCCCACGCATAACATCACCTCTCCAGCTCATAGCTCAATCATTTGAGGCTGCCAACAGTTTATTATATATATATATATATATATATATATATATATATATATATATATATATATATATATATATATATATATATATATATATATATATATATATATATATATATATATATATATATATATATATATATATATATATATATATATATATATATATATATATATTATATTATATTTATATAATTATATATATATTATATTATATTCTCGAGCATAGTTAACTTGTAACTTTTGTCCCGATGACTTGTACGTTGTCACTCGACTAATGTCCCGGTTTCGGTTTTTCGAACGATGTTTCGTACGCTTACAAAACTTGTACTTTACGTTCTGCGAAGTATACCTTTGTTGATAATTAGACTTATGAAAGGACCCGTCCTAATCCATCTGGACGAATACATTACATTTGGTTACATCGCGAGGTACTTAACCTCTATATGATACATTTTACAAACATTGCATTCGTTTTTAAAAAGACAAACTTTTATTACATCAAAAGTTGACGGCATGCATACCATTTCATAATATATCCAACTATAATTGACTTAATAATAATCTTGATGAACTCAATGACTCGAATGCAACGTCTTTTGAAATATGTTATGAATGACTTCAAGTAATATCTCTAAAAAGAGCAAATGCACAGAGGAAGATTTCTTTCATACCTGAGAATAAACATGCTTTAAAGTATCAACCAAAAGGTTGGTGAGTTCATTAGTTTATCATAATCCATCAATTCCATATTTTTAATAGACCACAAGATTTAAATTCCATTTTTCATAAACATCATCTCGTATCAGGCATTTCGCACGGCATAGAGATAAAAGTCATTCATACAAAATATACACACCTGGTAATCGACCTTAACAAAATGCATCTAGAATATCCCCCGCATACCGGCATTCCGCACGGTCATGCAAAAAACATACAAACAGGCCACTCTTTTAAATATGATGGTTGTGTACACCTCACAAACAGATCATATCTTTTAAAGTTGGCGGTTGTATACCAAAATTGAAGTACTGAAGCAGTTCAAATTCTCTGACTGGGGCTTGTTAGTGCCCATAGATCTATCTTTAGGATTCGCGTCAATTAGGGGCCAGTTCCCTAATTCTTAGATTACCAGACTAAAATGGGTGATATCCGGTATACCCGTAACTCATTTCGTAGAATGTTTTTAAGTACTTGTGTCTATTCCGTCAAATATTTATAAAAGTAGCGCATGTATTCTCAGTCCCAAAAATATATATTGCAAAAGCATTTAAAAAGGGAGTAATGAAACTCACAATACAATATTTTGTAGTAAAAATATTCATACGACGATACTGAACAATGCAGGGTTGGCCTTGGATTCACGAACCTATATCATTTGTATATATATTAAAACATATACTTGTAATCGAATATATATATTTTCTTCTTTATTTATATATTTTCATTATATATGTATGTATATATATATATATATATATATATATATATATATATATATATATATATATATATATATATATATAAATGTTAATATAGTTAAGTTATTTGTACTAAGTATATTTATATATAAAATCTTTTATTTTTATACTATGACCTTAATAACGTCATTAGAACTTTTATTTTAGTAATCGTAATTATTTTAATAATAATTATATAGATAATACTGATAATAATAATAATGATAGTAAAATAATAATTTTAATAAAAATGATAATAATGATAACAATTTTTAATAACAACAATACTATTAATGATAGTCATATTAATAATAATAACTATATTTATAATAATACTTATGTTACTAATAATAATAATAATAGTACTAAAAATGATACTAATGCTAATATTTATTAAATCAATAATAAATTTTATTATTTTTATAATAATTATAATAATAATAATCATAATCTTAAAAATGATAATAATACTAAATGATAAAATTATTAATAATAATTATATGAATAATACTTATACTAATACTAATGATAATAATGATTCTAATACTTGTAAGTATGGTAATAATAATAATTATAAGTATGGTAATAATAACAATAATAATCATATTCATAATAATAATAATAATAATAATAATAATAATAATAATAATAATAATAATAATACTAATAATATTTAGTGATATTACTTAATAATAACTAATATAATAATAATAATAATCATATCATAAATTTATCATAATAATAACAATTTATAAGAACAATAATAATAATAATAATAATAATAATAATAATAATAATAATAATAATAATAATAGTAATAATGAAAATGATAATAATAATAATAAAACTAAAAAAAAAAAAATGAACTACCTTCAAGGAAACAAGCCAAAAAAATATATTGCCTCTTCAGGGACTCGAACCCAAGACCACTCGCTAACCCGACAACTCCCTCTAACCACTCGTCTGATCTTGTTTTTCTGATTATAATCACAACTCATTTATATTTAAACTCATTTATTCTGTTTCCCTTTTCTACTTCGTCTTCAAAACACTGATCGACCAATGATTATACAACCATAATAACAATCAACTGAATTGGGTTTTTGGTTTCATGAATTAAACATAAACGAATTGAATGTGAAACATTTGAATTGTGTTTAACAGGAAACAAAAAGAAAAAAAAATTAACAGACTCGTTTTGAAGAAGATGAACTCCAACTCTGATTTTGATTTTAAGAGTGTTTTAGCTTACGTTTTCAACATGAATTATACTCTAAATCTTTCTTAGAAACTTTCTGAATGCTCAATTTAACTTAAAACATAAAATCCATCTCGAAATTTCTTCAAAAACAGATCATTTGACTTTTTAAGAATTAAGTTTGACTCAAAAATTGGAATTCGATAGGAACAATTGGACATTGAAACTTTATAGATAGTTTAAATGAAATATTTCCAACCTAACTTCAATTAAGGATTTTGAAATTTAATTCAAATTCGAGTTTTGACAAAAATAATTGAAGAACAGGGCAGTCGACCTTGTTCTTGCTTTTTTTCCGTTTAATTTTCGAAATTTAGTGATAACTGAATGTGCCTCAGTGATAAACGAATTATAATACTTATATTGGATCCTAAATTGTTTACATTAAGGCTGGATTGGGACGTGTAACAATTAGCAGACATGAAGTACGAATATAATGTATCAGATGGATAAAAATTTAAAACAGATAGCTAAGTCTAACAGATTTTTGGATGCTATCTGTGAATTTAGTCGTGATTTGTACGAATAATGAAACATAGAAACAAATTTTCTACAGATTGATAGTAACCTTCAACTGAATCGTACCACTTTTTTTTTATAAAAATATATAATTAATATTAATAAATATATCAATAATATTACACTAATAATAATAATTATATAAATAATAATAATAATAATTAATAATAATATCAACAACAATGATAATAATAATTATAAAAAAAATAATGATAATAATCTTAATAATAACTAAAATCATAATTTTACTACTGATTATATTGATATTACTAATATTAACCATAATATTAGTAATTAAATGTATTCAATTTCATATATATATATATATATATATATATATATATATATATATATATTATATTTATATATTATATAATAATACTGATATTAATATTAAATACTTATTCTAATAATAGTAATGAAAGTAATAATAATAATATTAGTAAAGATGACAAATTAAATACGTTAAATTTCATATATATATATCATCTATAATAATATAACTAATACTGAGATTAATTATTAATATTAGTATTAATAATAATAATAATATTACTATAACAACTATATTTTATCTTGTAATTAAATTTGATACCATAATATTACATATTATTAATTATGTAATACTTATATTATATAATAACACATTTGAATATTTACTATTTATATATATCGTATATATTACAACATACATATAATATAAATTGTGTACAGAATTAATATATATATATATATATATATATATATATATATATATATATATATATATATATATATATATATATATATATATATATTTATTTATTTTAATATCGACTTAATTATTTTGTATTACTCCACATATTTAATTCAAATGATTAAATAGTATTATATTAATTCAAATTAATATATACACTTATATATATATATATATATATATATATATATATATACACACACACACACACATACATATTTATTCACATATTTATTTGCACACAACTGTTCGTGAATCGTTAGGAATAGTCAAAGGTCAAATGCATTCATGTAAACTGTTTTAAAAATTTTGAGACTCAACTTTACAGACTTTGTTTATCGTGTCGGAAACATTAAATCATTTAAAGATAAAGTTTAAATTTGGTCGGAAATTTTCGGGTCGTCACAGTACCTACCCGTTAAAGAAATTTCGTCCCGAAATTTGATCGAGGTCGTCATAGTTAACAATAAAAATGTTTTTATGACGAATTTTGGTTGACAAATAAAGTTTCATCATTATTGAGTAATGTAGATAAAATGATTCGATTATGTCAAGCATACGAGTGAAGCTGTCACAAAAGAGTGAGATGGTTAAATGCAGGTTTGACTTATCCGGTGACGTAGTCACGGTTGATCTCCGGAATTCAAGGGATTTAAAGAAAATCTTCGAAATCTAAAAGATTTGATTCTTCGGCGAATAAGGAAATTAAGATCTCTATAATTAAATACGGTGATCTGCCTTGATTACTCTGTCTGATATTTCCATTATAAATTCACTCCCTTTGTTTCCTTTATATTTTGGAGTTCCATCCTTTTTTTTTCTCTTCCCGACTTTAAGTCAAGCAAATAATGGATCCAGAAATCATAGATATGAAATTTGGAATGAACATAACTAATGTTCTGAGAGAGAAATTGTAATAGCACGATCTTGTTTGGTTAAATTACCAGAATTCAAGAGAAAAGATAGAACTATCAGGAAGATATGTTTGGAGATTAAGTAGAATTTAGGAGTCGTGTAACATAGCACATGATGACGTTATGATCTGTGAATCATCATGTTCCATTAGAAACTCAGCATGACTTACTGTAATATAATCACGTTGATCAAGTGTCATTATATTATACTAACTCACGCTTCAGTTCCCAACATTACTTCAAAAACATTCATATTTTAAATTCGAATTTTTCAGAATTTAGAAACTAAAACAGTTTCCTTTCTGATGTAACAATGATATCGCAAAGAGATAACTGATTTCAGATAAGAATAGTTATGAAAATATCTTCAAAAATATCGAGGATATTTATAAAAGATACGACGATATCTTAGAATTTCTAATATCGAAGGATGATGAAGAAGATTATTCGTAAGGGTTTAGAGTCAGGAGCAAGGTATTCGTTAATGACTTCAGTAGATACCGAATCATTTAGATTCTTTGAAAGCAGGTTTAGTCTTTGTGATTTATCCACAGCCTCCTTCATGGTTTGCTCAATCTGTTTTCCAGTTCCAAATTTTCTGAGCTTTTCCAATCTACTATTCTTTATCATCAAACTTCTGACGGTTACGGTTGTTTACGGTTGTCTATAGTTTTTGCTGCTTCATTCAGATTTTTCAAAATTTGGAGTATTGATTCGTAGACTGGGTGCTTTTCAGAATTTCAGAATGGAAGATCATAATTCTAAGAGATAAATGTTATATACATATAAATGTGGATGTAGAAACGCTGCGAAATTCAAAATACTGATTGCTGATTTCTGGTAGTTGGTATGGCAATTCTCGTTACAAGATGTAGATGAGTACATGATAGGATTTCAATGAATATAATGATTTTTCGGAAAGTCAAATATTAATGGAGTTGCTGGTAAGTTTTCTGCTAATGTGGTGGGATATAAACGGTTCCCCGATAACGATGACAAAAGGTAACTTATATATATCACGGTTATAATAAGGCTAATCCGAATGAAAAGTCGAAGTTTCCTTGCTGGAGCTGTGACAAAATTTGCTACTTTGAAAGGGATTTTAAAATTATTTTCGGTAATAACAATGCCAAAGGAGCTAGCACAGATACGAGTTAAATGTTTACTCAGTTTTCGAGAGTTTTTCAGGTGCATGATTATTGCTTAAATCTTTCTTCTCGTAGATGAAGTGCGGTTGGTTCATCCTCTCGATTGAGGTGTTTTCAAGAATCATGAAAGGTTTGAACGCAGATTGTAATCGTCAAAATACAAATGAGGTTTAAGATGAAATAAAGTGGCAAACTTGAAGAAATGTTTAGTTTCATATGTTATAATCAATATTTTAATTTATTTTAATTGTCCAATGTTAGTAGTCCACAGTTAACAGTCCATAATTAGTAGTTCAACAATTTATATATAGTTTAATATATAATATTCGAATTAATTAATACATGTCGTGACCCATTGTATATATGTCTCAGACTCGATCATAACTCAAAGTATATATATTATTTTGGAATCAACCTCAACCCTGTATAGCTAACTCGAGCATTACCGCATATAGAGTGTCTATGGTTATTCTAAATAATATATATAGATGACGTCGATATGATATGTCAAAACCTTGTATACGTGTCCCGATATTTAAAGTGCGTAAAATAAATAACAGAAATTTAAATGACAATAAATAAAATTGCTAGAATGAAAATTGCGATAAATAAATTGCGATAAATAAAATGTAATACGAAATTAACAGTTAGCTAGGAACAGTTAGCTAGAATTTTGTTAGCGTGGATTCTTAACAGAATTTCTCATAGTTAATTTGGTTGTTTCTAACAAATTTTATTTTGTCCAATGTTTTCTTCATTATGCCACTTGTTGGATTCTGATAAGTCAAAATCCAAATATGAAATTGAATGAAAATGGTTATTTTGTGGTGAACGGATTCGTATAACTGTGGATGTAAGTAGGATAGTAAATGACTGTCGAATCAGATTCGAAGAATGTACAGTGTAACTTATTAATTTGAAATCTAAATATTCCTCTGGTATTACCTACCCGTTAAAATATTTTCACCATTAACAGTTTGTACGAAAGAATTTTTAATTACAATCTTTATGAAAATATATATACATATATATTTTCTTCAGATATAATCATGGATTTAATGAGTTAATGTGATATTAATCTCATTTAGTTTTCGGTTGGAAATAGAATAAATAATCTCTATAACTTTAGAGGTTACACAATCGCCATGTCGAACAAGTATAAATGATGTAGAACGTCATGTAGAACGATGATTATGCTTGAGGTATAGATTGTGATGTTAAGGCATGTGATGTTGAAATTTGGGTTGTTGGTAGTACTGTGTCGATGTTGGTGGTACTGTTGGAGCCGGTGATGTTGCTGAAGCTGGTACGTTTTGCACCATATTTTCCAAGGCTACAACTCGGGTGCGAAGCTCGGTGACTTCTTCCATTATTCCGGGATGATTGTCGGTCGGAACGAGTAGATGAATAAGATTCAGAATTTGAGATAGTATATAATCTCAAGGATTGAGTAATATCAGGCTTAAATGCTGATTTTTAATCTTTAAGGAGATTATCCTTTTTGGGGATCTGGTTCATCAGTCTTATCCAACTGATTTGCAAGGCGTCCTTCCCATTTTACGAGATAGATCCTCTCATGGATAGGATAAGTCTGACCACTTGGCGACCCTGTTTGATGCTGAGGTCCGTGGATTTCCAGCTGATTTTCGAGAAAATTTTACAAGGTTTTTCGTAGACTCTACAACTGGTCTGGACGACAACTTCTTAACCTAAATCAAGAAGCGCGTGTCTTTTTTGGAAGACTTTACTTCCTTTAAGGATGGAGTTAAGCCATCCTGAAGATCCATTTTTATTTTTATGGGTAAAACAATTATATATAGTCCAAAGAAAAAGCACCTGCAATAATAATTCTTTGCAAACATGTGATAGATAATAACTTGGTAGATTCTCCCCACACTTGGCTTTTTTCATGAATCTTTTCATTACTAATAAATAAATTCAAGCGTTTGGTTTGTTTCTCAATTTATGTCATTTTAGAGGGTAACAATAATTGCAGTGTTGACACCTAATTTTATCATTCATAAATATATATAAACAATATTTGAATTCATTAAGTTAAAAATTTGTAAAATTTTAAAAATAAGCCAAGTATATAAACCCGAGAGAATTTATAACTCCTCCCCACACTTAAGATCATGCAATGCCCTCACTTACATGAAATCAGACTACAACGATAAATTCACGAGGGTATATGGTGTAGAAAGATAGTTAAAGATACCATAGAATTGCAGGATGATAGATGGCACATCGTTCATTCCTCCGATTGTTATCATACACATGTTTTTCGTCAAAATAGTTGCTTTTCTGAACTGTTTGCTAGTCTTTTGAAAATGCTCCTTTTACCTGTTTTTCACACAAACAAACAAAACACACAAAAGTACACAAAAACACACAAAAATATTTACTGTGAAAATTAACACTAAAGCCTTGTGCATGTTTAATTCTGAGTCGTTGCACTCGACTCTTCCCCAAATTTTAACGTTTAAGTGGGGCTAAACTCCCCCACACTTATCGGACGACATGTGAAGTTGGTTGAAAAAGTTCCACGAATTAGAGAAGTGAGCCAATTATTTACATTTCGGATGGTGTATAATATATCAATTAGTTTAGAATTATAAAATTCTAAACCTACCAAAATGTTACTATTTAACTCTCCATTAAGTGTAGCTTTTAGTATATGGATTCGTCTCTTTCTGGTTCTTGGTCAAATGAATCGTTATACACTGACACACATATTTCTTTAGGGTGGACAATTCCAAACAATTCCTCCTCCGGCTTAAAGTCGTCACCTCTTTCACTCGTTTGAGTAGAATCTGATGTGTGAGCATCTAATGAAGGTTGTGGAAGATTTGTGGAATGTTTTGGAATGGTAGATTGTGGGAACGAAGTAAATTCTTCTTCATTAACGCTCCTTATCGGTCCCACTATTTTGATCTCGGGAGTAAAATTTTCAACGTTATCGTTTTCCCAAGAGTGCCAAGTTATCACCCGTTTTTCTTTTTCATTCATTAATGGATCAATGATGTTATCTGTTGAGGTTATTGTGTCAATGTGTAGTGAAATTGGTAGAACTGAATAAGGAGTATCATTGGGGTAATTGGTGATTTCGGAGCTCTCGAATTCATCAAAGTCCGATGATATGACATTTTCGTGCGCATGACTCATCAGATCAACATGTGTATTGACTAATAGAGTTTCAGATTGTTGATTCATAAACTCTTTCATCCGTTCATTTTGAGCATTAAGTTCTTCAATTTGAATTTTCATCCAATCTAAGAAATTTTCAGACACATAATTTTCTTCCTCTTCTGGTTGTTGAATTTGGAGATATTCTTGAGAATAATCCCAAGTTGAATTGCACTCCTCATAATCATTCCATGTGGGTTCCATGGTGCATAATTTTCCATAGGAACATAATAATTACATTCCCATGTTAAATGATAATCTCCACAGATTTCACAACCATTTGTTGTTTCATCATTCGTGATCTAAGATTGACCGAACGAATTTTCATCAACACTCGTTTGAGAGTATTGACTTAATTGATTTTGGATTTCAAAAAGAGTTTTCAAGGCCTTTTCTTCAAAATTTTCCATTTTATTGTTATGGCCAAATATTAGCTACAATCTTAAAGTCTAAAATATTTTTGTATTTTAAGATTTTAATTTTATACTAGTTAATATTAATAATATAACTATAACCTAATTTTTCATAAATAATAATAATAATAAAACTAAACCCTAAATGATATAATAATAAATATTAATATTAACCCTAATTACCTAAATTAATAATTAACCTAATTAAATTAAATAATAAAAATATCTTAAACCTAATTGGGCTTTAGATGCGAATGAGGTATGTCTCAACTTCATGAAGGTCAAAATATATTTACATTATTTAATTTATTTAATTTATCTATTATTTACCTAATTACCTTTACCTAATTTAATTTAAGTTATTTATATTACTAAAACTAATTTTAACTCTAATTTAATTTATCTAATTTAATTATTTTATAGTTTTAAACCAAAACAAAATCTATTTGTATTATTTTACAAAAACTAAAGGTAATAAAAATAAAGTTAAAATTCCTAAAAAGAAAAATCAAAATAACGCGCTTTCCCCGGCAGCAGCGCCAAAAACTTGATGTGTTCGTAGTGGTATATATTTTCAACCTACAAGTTTTATTATTATTTTATTTACAGATTAAACCTAATTTTTACTACAACACTATAAGCAAGTGTACCTAATCGTATGGTAATATAGTCAGGGTAAATCCGAAGTTCATTCCACGGGAAAGCTTTGTTATTTCTATTTTCTATTTAGGGATTCTAATTTTACTTTTATAGCTAGTACTAATTTTTAGGAGTTTTTCACCGTTTAATGACCGGTTTGTCTTTTTATGAGTTTCTACTTATAAACTTAACAACTAAGGCAAAATTAAACTAAAACAGTAAAAAGGTAAATAAAAATTACAATGGTAAAAGTAAATACAATTTAACTAAATAAGATAAAAATATAATAAAAGAGTATTATGCTTAATTAATTTCCGTAATTATGATGTTTGACTTTTTACTTTTTACTTTTTACCCTGGGTTAATTTTCCTTTGTACCCGTAGAATATTTAAGATGTCTTCCTGGAGTTGTCCAGTGCAGTCCTATAATTACAAGTATCAACTGCGAGTGTCCTCGTCAACTGCGAGTGTCCTCGTCATTCTATCTTGTAACCACAGTTAAATATTCTAACTAATTGATATTTAAATGGTATGATGCGGTTGTCACGTATGTCAATAATTACACCAGTTATCACTGAATGTAACCCACCTTAATTTTAACTAGCCTTTTAATTATTAATCCATTCACATGTCCGTTTCAATGAATAACTCTCTATATATATAAATAATCCGTCTTCCGTGTCCGGTCAACGTATGTGATTATTTATATATATAGCAAGTTATAAGTAATGGTAATTTAACAAGTTGTCACTTAATTATTTACCACACCCATTAATTGTCAAAATCCCAATTACCCTTAAGGTCGTTCTTTATTTAAATATTAACCGTTGTACAAATTTAGATTAGCCCATTTCCTATTTTTAGCCAAACATCATAACTACTTGATCTAAATAAACATAACAATTAATTAGCTACAAAACATAGTAAAAGATGAAAAGATAAAACTTACAAAGTAATTCTTCATTTTCATTAGCTTCACGTAGTAGATAACTTGAATTACATACCCATACAATACCAAATATTACAATACCAAATACTATCACACTTTTTACTATGCAGTAAATATTATTACTACTAAATATTACTACTACAAACGGAGTATAAGTTCTACATTTTTAGAACTTGTTGTGTGTTTTTCTTCTCCTGCGTAACTTGATATTAATACTCCACATCTCATAATTATTATACCAACCCTTGTCCCTCATATCCTCAAATTCAGCCACTTGATTTTTCTTTATGCATATAATACTCCATAGTTCATCATGACATAACCCCATGTCCCTTTTATTCTGCCACTAAACAATTCTTTTGGATATTTAATCTTAAAAGCATATCTTAACCAAATTTTGTGATTTATTTTATATTATTATTTAATCATTATGCAGGTATGTGTTAGATCAATTATTCTGGACTATCGGCTAGATGATTGCGATCCATTATGAAATCAGGGTTGCATTCTTTAGTTACTTATATATTGTGCATCTGATCTTGTACATCTTCAAATAATAAATTGTATGCATCAATTTCTTATACTTTAGTTGACGTGTACCTTGCCGAATGACTTAGATTGAAGCTTAAATCCCTTGTACACTTCACTTCTTTACTTGTACTTTTTTTCACTTGAGCATTAAGGTCTTGAACATCTTTAGTGTATCACTTGAACTTGAGCGTTTTCAGTGTTTTTTGATTAGTTTCCCATTCTCGAACTCCGTCTTCACTTTTATTTATTTGTACAATTACAATATAAATATAATACAAATATATATAAAAATCTATTATTTAGGAGAGATATTGCGTTTAAATATGTGTTCATTTTGCGCAATATCAAAATCCCCACACTTGAACATTGCTTGCCCTCAAGCAATTACTGAACTAATAATACTCCAAAATAATAGAAATCACACTTCACACGATTTACTCCTTTATTTTTCACACTTTATTTCACACTATATACATCGATGATAGTTTCTTTTTCAAGTCATGGTACAAATTTCATACTACCTCTAGATATTAATCTAGCAGCATTTTTCGTCAATTCAATTCATAAAAATGATCAAGTTTCAAGTTAATGAAACTTAAGGGTCGTAGTTAAAGTCTTACGTGACTTAGAAAAATTTGGATCCTTAGGGAAAGTAGGAACCTGATGAAAACGTTTTGTGTTTTGAAAATGCATGCTAGTTGTTACACTATACACGTTTTCCGGATTAACCCATTACCGGTGTGAGTTTTCATAAACATTTTTGTGGGTTGTGGGTTTCGTGTCTTCTTTTGATTTTAAGCTAAAAACTTTTAGTTTTGTGTACCCACTTGCTATCCCTGTGTTTGGAAAGCACACATCCAGTTTACTTGTTTCGTATATTACCTTACGGTAAACTACCGTTCGGTTGCAAAGGAGAGCGATGAACAAGAAACTGTTAAGGCGATGTCTTTTAAGACATTGCATAAAATCATGGTCAATATCGTGTCGGATGCAATTACTATCCTTTGTAGGAGAAATAGTAAAGATCACCCTAGAAGTTTTTGGTCTGGCACAAGGTCCTGTCTTCGACCATGCTATGCAACCACCGTTCGTACGGTTAACACCCAATTTAGTTCAGGTGACCTAATGAATTCCGGGGAATTCCTAGGATTTTATGTTCAACAGTAATGAACGTACTGAAAATAAGTTCTTGAAAAAAAATCGGTTTTATATTTTTCAAAACATTTTCTCGGTCAAGCTCGAGTATAGATATCATTGAATTCCATGAGTTTGTAATTCTCAATCTTTAAGGTCAATCTCAAGGATTGAGTAATATCAGGCTTAAATGATGATTTTTAATCTTTAAGGAGATTATCCTTTCTGGGGATCTGGTTCATCAGTCTTATCCAGCTGATTTGCAAGGCATCCTCCCCATTTTACGAGACAGATCCTCTCATGGATAGGATAAGTCTGACCACTTGGCAACCCTGTTTGATGCTGAGGTCCGTGGATTTTCAGCTGATTTTTGAGAAAATTTTACAAGGTTTTTCGTAGACTCTACAACTGGTCTGGACGACAACTTCTTAACCTAAATCAAGAAGCGCTTGTCTTTTTCGGAAGACTTTACTTCCTTTAAGGATGGATTTAAGCCATCATGAAGATCCATTTTTATTTTTACGGGTAAAACAATTATATATAGTCCAAAGAAAAAGCACCTGCAATAATAATTCTTTGCAAACATGTGATAGATAATAACTTGGTAGATTCTCCCCACACTTGGCTTTTTTCATGAATCTTTTCATTACTAATAAATAAATTCAAGCGTTTGGTTTGTTTCTCAATTTATGTCATTTTAGAGGGTAACAATAATTTCAGTGTTGACACCTAATTTTATCATTCATAAATATATATAAACAATATTTGAATTCATTTAGTTAAAAATTTGAATATTTTTAAAAATTTTCACAAAATTTAGAAAATAAGCCAAGTATATAAACCCGAGAGAATTTATAAATCCTCCCCACACTTAAGATCATGCAATGCCCTCACTTACATGAAATCAGACTACAACGATAAATTTACGAGGGTATATGGTGTAGAAAGATAGTTAAAGATACCATAGAATTGCAGGATGACAGATGGTGCGCAACATCGTTCATTCCTCTGATTGTTATCATACACATGTTTTTCGTCAAAATAGTTGCTTTTCTGAACTATTTGCTAGTCTTTTGAAAATGCTCCTTTTACCTGTTTTTCACACAAACAAACAAAACACACAAAAGTACACAAAAACACACAAAAATATTTACTGTGAAAATTAACACTAAAGCCTTGTGCATGTTTAATTCTGAGTCGTTGCACTCGACACTTCCCCAACTTTTAACGTTTAAGTGGGGCTGGACTTCCCCACACTTATCGGACGACATGTGAAGTCGGTGGAAAAAGTTCCACGAATTAGAGAAGTGAGCCAATTATTTACATTTCGGGTGGTGTATAATATATCAATTAGTTTAGAATTATAAAATTCTAAACCTACCTATTTAACTCTCCTTTAAGTGTAGCTTTTAGTATATGGATTCGTCTCCTTTCTGGTTCTTGGTCAAATGGATCGTTATACACTGACACACATATTTCTTTAGGGTGGACAATGTAGTGACCCGAACTTTTCCATGTTTATATATATTAATTGAGATTGATATTTACATGATTAAATGTTTCCAACATGTTAAGCAATCAAACTTGTTAAGACTTGATTAATTGAAATATGTTTCATATAGACAATTGACCACCCAAGTTGACCGGTGATTCACGAACGTTAAAACTTGTAAAAACTATACGATGACATATATATGGTTATATATATAGTTAATATGATTTTATTATAAGTATGTATCTCATTAGGTATTTTAACAATGAGTTATATACATAAAAATGAGACTATTAATTTAAGAAACTCGAAAACGATATATATAACGATTATCGTTATAACAACGTCTTACTAGGTACATATGAATCATATTAAGATATTGATACACTTGGTTAATTATGTTAAATGATAATTAAAAATATTATTAAGTGTATTAACAATGAAATACGTATGTAAAAATAAGACTACTAACTTAATGATTTCGAAACGAGACATATATGTAACGATTATCGTTGTAACGACATTTAACTGTATATATATCATACTAAGATATATTATATATCATAATATCATGATAATATAACAATTTAACATCTCATTTGTTATAATAAACAATGGGTTAACAACATTCAACAAGATCGTTAACCTAAAGGTTTCAAAACAACATTTACATGTAACGACTAACGATGACTTAACGACTCAGTTAAAATGTATATACATGTAGTGTTTTAATATGTATTTATACACTTTTGAAAGACTTCAATACACTTATCAAAATACTTCTACTTAACAAAAATGCTTACAATTACATCCTCGTTCAGTTTCATCAACAATTCTACTCGTATGCACCCGTATTCGTACTCGTACAATACACAGCTTTTAGATGCATGTACTATTGGTATAACACTCCAATGATCAGATCTTAGTAGCCCATGTGAGTCACCTAACACATGTGGGAACCATCATTTGGCAACTAGCATGAAATATCTCATAAAATTACAAAAATATGAGTAATCATTCATGACTTATTTACATGAAAACAAAATTACATATCCTTTATATCTAATCCATAAACCAACGACCAAAAACACCTACAAACACTTTCATTCTTCAATTTTCTTCATCTAATTGATCTCTCTCAAGTTCTATCTTCAAGTTCTAAGTGTTCTTCATAAATTCTACAAGTTCTAGTTACATAAAATCAAGAATACTTTCAAGTTTGCTAGCTCACTTCCAATCTGGTAAGGTGATCATCCAACCTCAAGAAATCTTTGTTTCTTACAGTAGGTTATCATTCTAATACAAGGTAATAATCATATTCAAACTTTGGTTCAATTTCTATAACTATAACAATCTTATTTCAAGTGATGATCTTACTTGAACTTGTTTTCGTGTCATGATTCTGCTTCAAGAACTTCGAGCCATCCAAGGATCCGTTGAAGCTAGATCCATTTTTCTCTTTTCCAGTAGGTTTATCCAAGGAACTTAAGGTAGTAATGATGTTCATAACATCATTCGATTCATACATATAAAGCTATCTTATTCGAAGGTTTAAACTTGTAATCACTAGAACATAGTTTAGTTAATTCTAAACTTGTTCGCAAACAAAAGTTAATCCTTCTAACTTGACTTTTAAAATCAACTAAACACATGTTCTATATCTATATGATATGCTAACTTAATGATTTAAAACCTGAAAACACGAAAAACACCGTAAAACCGGATTTACGCCGTCGTAGTAACACCGCGGGCTGTTTTGGGTTAGTTAATTAAAAACTATGATAAACTTTGATTTAAAAGTTGTTATTCTGAGAAAGTGATTTTTATTATGAACATGAAAGTATATCCAAAAATTATGGTTAAACTCAAAGTGGAAGTATGTTTCCTAAAATGGTCATCTAGACGTCGTTCTTTCGACTGAAATGACTACCTTTACAAAAACGACTTGTAACTTATTTTTCCGACTATAAACCTATACTTTTTCTATTTAGATTCATAAAATAGAGTTCAATATGAAACCATAGCAATTTGATTCACTCAAAACGGATTTAAAATGAAGAAGTTATGGGTAAAACAATATTGGATAATTTTTCTCATTTTAGCTACGTGAAAATTGATAACAAATCTATTCCAACCATAACTTAATCAACTTGTATTGTATATTATGTAATCTTGAGATACCATAGACACGTATACAATGTTTCGACCTATCATGTCGACACATCTATATATATTTCGGAACAACCATAGACACTCTATATGTGAATGTTGGAGTTAGCTATACAGGGTTGAGGTTGATTCCAAAATATATATAGTTTGAGTTGTGATCAATACTGAGATACGTATACACTGGGTCGTGGATTGATTCAAGATAATATTTATCGATTTATTTCTGTACATCTAACTGTGGACAACTAGTTGTAGGTTACTAACGAGGACAGCTGACTTAATAAACTTAAAACATCAAAATATATTAAAAGTGTTGTAAATATATTTTAAACATACTTTGATATATATGTATATATTGTTATAGGTTCGTGAATCAACCAGTGGCCAAGTCTTACTTCCCGACGAAGTAAAAATCTGTGAAAGTGAGTTATAGTCCCACTTTTAAAATCTAATATTTTTGGGATGAGAATACATGCAGGTTTTATAAATGATTTACAAAATAGACACAAGTACGTGAAACTACATTCTATGGTTGAATTATCGAAATCGAATATGCCCCTTTTTATTAAGTCTGGTAATCTAAGAATTAGGGAACAGACACCCTAATTGACGCGAATCCTAAAGATAGATCTATTGGGCCTAACAAACCCCATCCAAAGTACCGGATGCTTTAGTACTTCGAAATTTATATCATATCCGAAGGGTGTCCCGGAATGATGGGGATATTCTTATATATGCATCTTGTTAATGTCGGTTACCAGGTGTTCACCATATGAATGATTTTTATCTCTATGTATGGGATGTGTATTGAAATATGAAATCTTGTGGTCTATTATTATGATTTGATATATATAGGTTAAACCTATAACTCACCAACATTTTTGTTGACGTTTTAAGCATGTTTATTCTCAGGTGATTATTAAGAGCTTCCGCTGTCGCATACTTAAATAAGGATGAAATTTGGAGTCCATGCTTGTATGATATTGTGTAAAAATTGCATTCAAGAAACTTATTTTGTTGTAACATATTTGTATTGTAAACCATTATGTAATGGTCGTGTGTAAACAGGATATTTTAGATTATCATTATTGATAATCTATGTAAAGCTTTTTAAACCTTTATTGATGAAATAAAGGTTATGGTTTGTTTTAAAATGAATGCAGTCTTTGAAAAACGTCTCATATAGAGGTCAAAACCTCGCAACGAAATCAATTAATATGGAACGTTTTTAATCAATAAGAACGGGACATTTCAGTTGGTATCCGAGCGTTGGTCTTAGAGAACCAAAATTTTGCATTAGTGTGTCTTATCGAGTTTGTTAGGATGCATTAGTGAGTCTGGACTTCGACCGTGTTTACTTGAAAAATGATTGCTTAACAAATTTTGTTGGAAACTATATATTTTTAACATGTGAATATTATGTGATATATTAATCTCTTAACGCGTTTGATATTATGTGATAGATGTCTACCTCTAGAACAAGTCCCATTGACTCACCTAATAATAATGAAGAGTCAAATGTAAATTGGAATGATTCGTGGACTGATTCACAAGTTCCCGAAGAGGAACCGGAAGAAGAGTCGGAACCGGAAGAAGAATCGGAACCGGAAGAAGAATCGGAACCGGATGAAGAAATAGAACCGGTGGGGGAAATAATAAAACGGTTAAGTAAAAGAAAATCCTCAACCAACCGACCAAGGTTAATTATGGTCAATGGTGTTTCCGCCAAGGAAGCAAAATATTGGGAGGATTACCAATTCTCCAATGAATCGGATTCCAACGAGAATTCCGATGATGTTATAGAAATTACCCCAACTGAATTTAAAAAGACAAAAGAAAATAATAAGGGAAATGACATAAAAATAGAGAAATCTAATTCCAACCCCGATGAACTTTATATGTATCGTCAACCCCCGAAGTCCTTAAGTTGTAACAATGACCCGGGAACCTCTAAACCACCAGGTTTTTCTAAACCAATGTGGAAAACGACGGCTCGTATTAGGGGAACATCATATATCCCTAGAAACTTGGCAAAACGAACCAAAACCGAAGAAGAAGAAACAAGCGAGTCGGAATAAGATAGTTGTATTCGTGTGGTGTAATATATGTAATATAGTGTGCTTATGCTTTATGATATATGTAAAAATTGCTTGTATTAATAAGTATTTTTTTTATGAATCTAACTCTTGTCTATTTTACAGTATAAAAATACAAAATGGATAGACAACCCAATATTTTAAGAGACCTACCCGGAGACATGATTGATGAAATCTTGTCTAGAGTCGGTCAGAATTCTTCGGCACAACTATTTAAGGCGAGATTAGTTTGTAAGACATTCGAAGAACGTTCCAAGAATGCCTTGGTTTATAAAAGGCTTTCGTTCGAAAGATGGGGGATATCACATTGGGAAATCCATAAGTTACGATGTGTTTACTTTGACGCATATATTGCGGGGAACCCAAATGCTATTTTACGCAATGGGTTAAGAAATTATTTTGACTCAATATATCCGAATATTGGACTTCGTGATTTAGAAAAAGCGGCTAACATGCAACATAAAGAAGCATGTTATGCTTACGGATTAGTAATGTTCGCTTCTCACCAAAGTGAGAACAAGAACATCGGGCTACAACTATTAAACAAAACCTTCCCACAAGTGACGGAATCGGTAATTGGGGTAAGAAATGAGGTTTTTAGATTGTTACGGGACTGTTGGACATTACGTAACCCTCGTCCCTTTGACGACGTTACAACACGCTGTCTTATCAACGGCCATAACGGTTATGTTCCACAAGACCAAGGATGGGAAGTAATCCTAGTAAAACCAGAATGCATGACTTGTTTTTGGACGTATGAATTACGTGTCTTTATTGCCTTTGCTGAACGACTTGTGTACTAGCTAGAATTATCTTCACAACCATCTTGTATCAAATTTATTGTGTGCTATATTTCATGCTATATGTAAAATAAGCGGTATTGTAAGTTTGTAAAATATTGTATAAAAGTTTGAACGCGAAATATTATTATAATCAGTTTTTCATATAGAATTGTAGTAGTTGAATTGTATATTAGCTACTAAGTATGAACTTAACGGGTAGGTACTACCTGAATTTAAACTTATAAAACGCTAATATGAAGAAAAAGCTTTTATAAATGAGTTCATATTATGCTACGAAATACTATTAACTACTCTTAATATTCTGTATGATTAACTTGTTCCATTTGACTATTTTGAAGGAAATGGCACCGACTACTCGACACACCGTGAATATGAATGAAGAGGAATTCCGTACTTTTCTAGCTTCAAACATAGCCGCAGTACAGGCTGCGCTACATACCAACAATAACCTTGGATCTAGCAGTACAGGAAATCGTGTAGGATGCACCTACAAAGAATTCACTGCCTGCAAACCTTTGGAATTTGATGGAACCGAAGGACCGATCGGATTGAAACGGTGGACCGAGAAGGTCGAATCGGTGTTTGCCATAAGTAAGTGTACTGAAGAGGACAAAGTGAAGTACGCTACGCATACCTTCACAGGTTCTGCGTTAACATAGTGGAATACCTATCTAGAGCAAGTGGGACAAGACGATGCGTACGCACTATCGTGGTCAGCATTCAAGCACTTGATGAACGAGAAGTACCGTCCCAGAACCGAGGTCAATAAGCTCAAGACAGAACTTAGAGGGTTACGAACCCAAGGATTTGATATTACCACGTACGAAAGACGATTCACAGAATTGTGCCTATTGTGTCCGGGAGCATTCGAAGATGAGGAAGAGAAGATCGACGCGTTTGTGAAAGGATTACCGGAAAGAATCCAAGAAGATATAAGTTCACACGAGCCCGCCTCCATACAACAGGCATGTAGAATGGCTCACAAACTAGTGAACCAAATTGAAGAAAGAATTAAAGAACAGACTGCTGAAGAGGCCAATGTGAAGCAAGTCAAAAGAAAGTGGGAGGAAAACGGTGATAAGAATCACCAATACAACAACAACAGCAATAACAACAATAATCGCAACAATTATCCCAACAATCGCAACATCAATCGCAACTACAATAAACGGCCCAACAACAACAACAACAACAACAGCAGCAACTACAACAATCATCCCAACAACAATAATAACTGCAACAACAACAACAATCAGAAGCAGCTATGCCAAAGGTGTGAAAAGTATCACTAGGGGTTCTGCACCAAATTTTGCAACAAGTGTAAAAGAAATGGTCATAGCGCGGCGAAGTGTGAGGTCTACGGACCAGGGGTTAATAGAACGAAAGGAACAAATGGTGTCGGAACGAGTAATGGCGGAGCAAGTAGTGTCGGAGCAAGTTATGCCAATGTAGTTTGTTATAAATGTGGAAAACCGGGCCACATTATTAGAAATTGCCCGAACCAGGAGAACACGAATGGACAAGGCCGCGGAAGAGTTTTCAATATTAATGCGGCAGAGGCACAGGAAGACCCGGAGCTTGTTACGGGTACGTTTCTTATTGACAATAAATCTGCTTACGTTTTATTTGATTCGGGTGCGGATAGAAGCTATATGAGTAGAGATTTTTGTGCTAAATTAAGTTGTCCATTGACGCCTTTGGATAGTAAATTTTTACTCGAATTAGCAAATGGTAAATTAATTTCAGCAGATAATATATGTCAGAATCGAGAAATTAAACTGGTTAGCGAAACATTTAAGATTGATTTGATACCAGTAGAGTTAGGGAGTTTTGATGTGATAATCGGTATGGACTGGTTGAAAGAAGTGAAAGCAGAGATCGTTTGTTACAAAAATGCAGTTCGCATTATACGAGAAAAAGGAAAACCCTTAATGGTGTACGGAGAAAAGGGCAACACGAAGCTACATCTTATTAGTAATTTGAAGGCACAAAAACTAATAAGAAAAGGTTGCTATGCTGTTCTAGCACACGTCGAGAAAGTACAAACTGAAGAAAAGTGCATCAATGATGTTCCCATTGCAAAAGAATTTCCCGATGTATTTCCGAAAGAATTACCGGGATTACCCCCACATCGATCCGTTGAATTTCAAATAGATCTTGTACCAGGAGCTGCACCAATAGCTCGTGCTCCTTACAGACTCGCACCCAGCGAGATGAAAGAACTGCAAAGCCAATTACAAGAACTTTTAGAGCGTAGTTTCATTCGACCAAGCACATCACCGTGGGGAGCTCCTGTTTTGTTTGTCAAGAAGAAAGATGGTACATTCAGGTTGTGTATCGACTACCGAGAGTTGAACAAACTTACCATCAAGAACCGCTACCCACTACCGAGAATCGACGACTTATTTGATCAACTACAAGACTCGTCTGTTTATTCAAAGATTGACTTACGTTCCGGGTATCATCAAATGCGGGTGAAAGAAGATGATATTCCAAAGACTGCTTTCAGAACACGTTACGGTCATTACGAGTTTATGGTCATGCCGTTTGGTTTAACTAATACACCAGCTGTGTTCATGGACCTTATGAACCGAGTGTGTGGACCATACCTTGACAAGTTTGTCATTGTTTTCATTGATGACATACTTATTTACTCAAAGAATGACCAAGAACACGGTGAACATTTGAGAAAGATGTTAGAAGTATTGAGGAAGGAAGAATTGTACGCTAAATTTTCAAAGTGTGCATTTTGGTTGGAAGAAGTTCAATTCCACGGTCACATAGTGAACAAAGAAGGTATTAAGGTGGATCCGGCAAAGATAGAAACTGTTGAAAAGTGGGAAACCCCGAAAAATCCGAAACACATACGCCAGTTTTTAGGACTAGCTGGTTACTACAGAAGGTTCATCCAAGACTTCTCCAGAATAGCAAAACCCTTGACTGCATTAACGCATAAAGGGAAGAAATTTGAATGGAATGATGAACAAGAGAAAGCGTTTCAGTTATTGAAGAAAAAGCTAACTACGGCACCTATATTGTCATTGCCTGAAGGGAATGATGATTTTGTGATTTATTGTGACGCATCAAAGCAAGGTCTCGGTTGTGTATTAATGCAACGAACGAAGGTGATTGCTTATGCGTCTAGACAATTGAATATTCACGGACAAAATTATACGACGCATGATTTGGAATTAGGCGCGGTTGTTTTTGCATTAAAGACTTGGAGGCACTACTTATATGGGGTCAAAAGTATTATATATACCGACCACAAAAGTCTTCAACACATATTTAATCAGAAACAACTGAATATGAGGCAGCGTAGGTGGATTGAATTATTGAATGATTACGACTTTGAGATTCGTTACCACCCGGGGAAGGCAAATGTGGTAGCCGATGCCTTGAGTAGGAAGGACAGAGAACCCATTCGAGTAAAATCTATGAATTTAATGATTCATAATAACCTTACTACTCAAATAAAGGAGGCGCAACAAGGAGTTTTAAAAGAGGGAAATTTAAAGGATGAAATACCCAAAGGATCGGAGAAGCATCTTAATATTCGGGAAGACGGAACCCGGTATAGGGCTGAAAGGATTTGGGTACCAAAATTTGGAGATATGAGAGAAATGGTACTTAGAGAAGCTCATAAAACCAGATACTCAATACATCCTGGAACGGGGAAGATGTACAAGGATCTCAAGAAACATTTTTGGTGGCTGGGTATGAAAGCCGATGTTGCTAAATACGTAGGAGAATGTTTGACGTGTTCTAAGGTCAAAGCTGAGCATCAGAAACCATCAGGTCTACTTCAATAACCCAAAATCCCAGAATGGAAATGGGAAAACATTACCATGGATTTCATCACTAAATTGCCAAGGACTGCAAGTGGTTTTGATACTATTTGGGTAATAGTTGATCGTCTCAACAAATCAGCACACTTCCTACCAATAAGAGAAGATGACAAGATGGAGAAGTTAGCACGACTGTATTTGAAGGAAGTCGTCTCCAGACATGGAATACCAATCTCTATTATCTCTGATAGGGATGGCAGATTTATTTCAAGATTCTGGCAGACATTACAGCAAGCATTAGGAACTCGTCTAGACATGAGTACTGCCTATCATCCACAAACTGATGGGCAGAGCGAAAGGATGATACAAATGCTTGAAGACATGCTACGAGCATGTGTTATTGATTTCGGAAACAGTTGGGATCGACATCTACCGTTAGCAGAATTTTCCTACAACAACAGCTACCATTCAAGCATTGAGATGGCGCCGTTTGAAGCACTTTATGGTAGAAAGTGCAGGTCTCCGATTTGTTGGAGTGAAGTGGGGGATAGACAGATTAGGGGTTATGAGATTATACAAGAAACTACCGAGAAGATCATCCAAATTCAACAACGGTTGAAAACCGCCCAAAGTCGACAAAAGAGCTACGCTGACATTAAAAGAAAAGATATAAAATTTGAAATTGGAGAGATGGTCATGCTTAAAGTTGCACCTTGGAAAGGCGTTGTTTGATTTGGTAAACGAGGGAAATTAAATCCAAGGTATATTGGACCATTCAAGATTATTGATCGTGTCGGACCAGTAGCTTACCGACTTGAGTTACCTCAACAACTCGCGGCTGTACATAACACTTTCCACGTCTCGAACTTGAAGAAATGTTTTGCTAAAGAAGATCTCACTATTCTGTTAGATGAAATCCAAATCAACGAAAAACTTCAATTCATCGAAGAACCCGTCGAAATAATGGATCGTGAGGTTAAAAGACTTAAGCAAAACAAGATACCAATTGTTAAGGTTCGATGGAATGCTCGTAGAGGACCCGAGTTCACCTGGGAGCGTGAAGATCAGATGAAGAAGAAATACCCGCATCTATTTCCAGAAGATTCGTCAACACCTTCAACAGCTTAAAATTTCGGGACGAAATTTATTTAACGAGTAGGTACTGTAGTGACCCGAACTTTTCCATGTTTATATATATTAATTGAGATTGATATTTACATGATTAAATGTTTCCAACATGTTAAGCAATCAAACTTGTTAAGACTTGATTAATTGAAATATGTTTCATATAGACAATTGACCACCCAAGTTGACCGGTGATTCACGAACGTTAAAACTTGTAAAAACTATACGATGACATATATATGGTTATATATATAGTTAATATGATTTTATTATAAGTATGTATCTCATTAGGTATTTTAACAATGAGTTATATACATAAAAATGAGACTATTAATTTAAGAAACTCGAAAACGATATATATAACGATTATCGTTATAACAACGTCTTACTAGGTACATATGAATCATATTAAGATATTGATACACTTGGTTAATTATGTTAAATGATAATTAAATATATTATTAAGTGTATTAACAATGAAATACATATGTAAAAATAAGACTACTAACTTAATGATTTCGAAACGAGACATATATGTAACGATTATCGTTGTAACGACATTTAACTGTATATATATCATACTAAGATATATTATATATCATAATATCATGATAATATAACAATTTAACATCTCATTTGTTATAATAAATAATGGGTTAACAACATTCAACAAGATCGTTAACCTAAAGGTTTCAAAACAACATTTACATGTAACGACTAACGATGACTTAACGACTCAGTTAAAATGTATATACATGTAGTGTTTTAATATGTAATTATACACTTTTGAAAGACTTCAATACACTTATCAAAATACTTCTACTTAACAAAAATGCTTACAATTACATCCTCGTTCAGTTTCATCAACAATTCTACTCGTATGCACCCGTATTCGTACTCGTACAATACACAGCTTTTAGATGTATGTCAATATACACTCCAATGATCAGCTCTTAGCAGCCCATGTGAGTAACCTAACACATGTGGGAACCATCATTTGGCAACTAGCATGAAATATCTCATAAAATTACAAAAATATGAGTAATCATTCATGACTTATTTACATGAAAACAAAATTACATATCCTTTATATCTAATCCATAAACCAACGACCAAAAACACCTACAAACACTTTCATTCTTCAATTTTCTTCATCTAATTGATCTCTCTCAAGTTCTATCTTCAAGTTCTAAGTGTTCTTCATAAATTCTACAAGTTCTAGTAACATAAAATCAAGAATACTTTCAAGTTTGCTAGCTCACTTCCAATCTGGTAAGATGATCATCCAACCTCAAGAAATCTTTGTTTCTTACAGTAGGTTATCATTCTAATACAAGGTAATAATCATATTCAAACTTTGGTTCAATTTCTATAACTATAACAATCTTATTTCAAGTGATGATCTTACTTGAACTTGTTTTCGTGTCATGATTCTGCTTCAAGAACTTCGAGCCATCCAAGGATCCGTTGAAGCTAGATCCATTTTTCTCTTTTCCAGTAGGTTTATCCAAGGAACTTAAGGTAGTAATAATGTTCATAACATCATTCGATTCATACATATAAAGCTATCTTATTCGAAGGTTTAAACTTGTAATCACTAGAACATAGTTTAGTTAATTCTAAACTTGTTCGCAAACAAAAGTTAATCCTTCTAACTTGACTTTTAAAATCAACTAAACACATGTTCTATATCTATATGATATGCTAACTTAATGATTTAAAACCTGGAAACACGAAAAACACCGTAAAACCGGATTTACGCCGTCGTAGTAACACCGCGGGCTGTTTTGGGTTAGTTAATTAAAAACTATGATAAACTTTGATTTAAAAGTTATTATTCTGAGAAAAGTATTTTTATTATGAACATGAAAGTATATCCAAAAATTATGGTTAAACTCAAAGTGGAAGTATGTTTTCTAAAATGGTCATCTAGACGTCGTTCTTTCGACTGAAATGACTACCTTTACAAAAACGACTTGTAACTTATTTTTCCGACTATAAACCTATACTTTTTCTGTTTAGATTCATAAAATAGAGTTCAATATGAAACCATAGCAATTTGATTCACTCAAAACGGATTTAAAATGAAGAAGTTATGGGTAAAACAAGATTGGATAATTTTTCTCATTTTAGCTACGTGAAAATTGGTAACAAATCTATTCCAACCATAACTTAATCAACTTGTATTGTATATTATGTAATCTTGAGATACCATAGATACGTATACAATGTTTCGACCTATCATGTCGACACATCTATATATATTTCGGAACAACCATAGACACTCTATATGTGAATGTTGGAGTTAGCTATACAGGGTTGAGGTTGATTCCAAAATATATATAGTTTGAGTTGTGATCAATACTGAGATACGTATACACTGGGTCGTGGATTGATTCAAGATAATATTTATCGATTTATTTCTGTACATCTAACTGTGGACAACTAGTTGTAGGTTACTAACGAGGACAGCTGACTTAATAAACTTAAAACATCAAAATATATTAAAAGTGTTGTAAATATATTTTGAACATACTTTGATATATATGTATATATTGTTATAGGTTCGTGAATCAACCAGTGGCCAAGTCTTACTTCCCGACGAAGTAAAAATATGTGAAAGTGAGTTATAGTCCCACTTTTAAAATCTAATATTTTTGGGATGAGAATACATGCAGGTTTTATAAATGATTTACAAAATAGACACAAGTACGTGAAACTACATTCTATGGTTGAATTATCGAAATCGAATATGCCCCTTTTTATTAAGTCTGGTAATCTAAGAATTAGGGAACAGACACCCTAATTGACGCGAATCCTAAAGATAGATCTATTGGGCCTAACAAACCCCATCCAAAGTACCGGATGCTTTAGTACTTCGAAATTTATATCATATCCGAAGGGTGTCCCAGAATGATGGGGATATTCTTATATATGCATCTTGTTAATGTCGGTTACCAGGTGTTCACCATATGAATGATTTTTATCTCTATGTATGGGATGTGTATTGAAATATGAAATCTTGTGGTCTATTATTATGATTTGATATATATAGGTTAAACCTATAACTCACCAACATTTTTGTTGACGTTTTAAGCATGTTTATTCTCAGGTGATTATTAAGAGCTTCCGCTGTCGCATACTTAAATAAGGACGAGATTTGGAGTCCATGCTTGTATGATATTGTGTAAAAACGGCATTCAAGAAACTTATTTTGTTGTAACATATTTGTATTGTAAACCATTATGTAATGGTCGTGTGTAAACAGGATATTTTAGATTATCATTATTGATAATCTATGTAAAGCTTTTTAAACCTTTATTGATGAAATAAAGGTTATGGTTTGTTTTAAAATGAATGCAGTCTTTGAAAAACGTCTCATATAGAGGTCAAAACCTCGCAACGAAATCAATTAATATGGAACGTTTTTAATCAATAAGAACGGGACATTTCAGACAATTCCAAACAATTCCTCCTCCGGCTTAAAGTCGTCACCTCCTTCACCCGTTTAGGTAGAATCTGAGGTGTGATCATCTAATGAAGGTTGTGGAAGATTAATGGAATGTTTTGGAATGGTAGATTGTGGGATCGAAGTAAATTCTTCTTCATTAACGATCCTTATCGGTCCCACTATTTTGATCTCGGGAGTAAAATTTTCAACGTTATCGTTTTCCCAAGAGTGCCAAGTTATCACCCGTTTTTCTTTTTCATTCATTAATAATGATAATATAGATAATACTGATAATAATAATAATGATAATAAAATAATAATTTTAATAAAAATGATAATAATGATAACAATTTTTAATAACAACAATACTATTAATGATAGTCATATTAATAATAATAACCATATTTATAATAATACTTATGTTACTACTACTACTAATAATAATAGTACTAAAAATGATACTAATGCTAATATTTATGAAAACAATAATAAATTTTATTATTTTTATAATAATAATAATAATAATAATAATCATAATCTTAAAAATGATAATAATACTAAATGATAAAATTATTAATAATAATTATATGAATAATACTTATACTAATACTAATGATAATAATGATTCTAATACTTGTAAGTATGGTAATAATAATAATAATTATAAGTATGGTAATAATAACAACAACAATAATAATAATAATAATAATAATAATAATAATAATAATAATAATAATAATAATAATAATATGAAAGGACCCGTTCATATACATTATAAACGATTCATAATAGTTGATTTCATCGCGAGGTATTTGACCTCTATATGATACATTTTACAAACATTGCATTCGTTTTTAAAAGACAAACTTTTTTTACAACGAAAGTTGACGGCATGCACACCATTTCATAATACATCCAACTATAATTGGCTTAATAATAATCTTGATGAACTCAATGACTTGAATGCAACGTCTTTCAAAATATGCCATGAATGACTCCAAATAATATCCTTAAAATGAGCTAATGCACAGCGGAAGATTTCTTTAATACCTGAGAATAAACATGCTTTAAAGTGTCAACCAAAAGGTTGGTGAGTTCATAGGTTTATCATAACAATCATTTCAATATATTAATAGACCACAAGATTTCCGTTTATAAATATATGTACACTCACAAGTGTATAAAAGTATTCTATAAGTTGTAGGCACCCGGTAACAAGCCTTAACGTTCAGTTTTTACCCTCTGAAGTACACCAGATCAGGTGTGTTTAAAATAACCTCGAAGTACTAAAGCATCTCATAGTCAGGATGAGGTTTGTCAAGCCCAATAGATCTATCTTTGTGACAACCCGGAAATTTCCAACCAAATTTAAACTTTAATCTTTATATGTTTCCGACACAATAAGCAATATTTGTTAAGTTAAATTTCAAGAATTTTAAACTATGTTCATACATTCATTCAACTTCGACCAAGTTCCAACGATTCACGAACCATTAAACGAATATGATTATATATGTATATGTGTATATATATTATAACTTGAAACGTAAATGAAATATTATATTAAATACTTTATATGATTGTATCTGTTTCAAAATGTTTATCAATGGAATTAGAAGATAAGATCAACTGATTGAATTATCAGATATATTAAATTATGATTACAAGTCTCTGTTGAAAGGCCCACGTTGATTTGAGAAATCTTTCCATTTTAACAATATTCGGAAAATGGTAAAGTAATTTATAAATAAGAACAAATTGTCAATCATTGAGAACTAGACAAAGGATAGTGGAAGATTGAATCTCATAAAGACTCGATTGATCTATTTAGTTTCAAACGTACAAAAACGTTTTCAGTTTAAAAAGAACTTTATTATTAAAACGTGTATAACTTTTATAAATATCTAGAACCACTTTTGACAACTCATTACTTAACTAGTATGATAAAGATAACGATATTTATATTTTATTTTATTAAATATATATAACGATTTAAATTAATATTATATATATTTATACGCGTATAATACGTACATAGTTTTATACTTTTACTATACTTAAACTTTACCTTTACTTTATTTTTACTTTACTTTAACTTTAATAATTCACTTTAATAATTCATACTTTAATAATTTATACTTTAATAATTCACTTTAATAATTCATACTTTAATAATTTACTTTAATAATTCATACTTTAATAATTCACTTTAATAATTCATACTTTAATAATTCATTTTAATAATTCAAAAATCTATTATAAATAGAATTCAATAGGTTTCATTATTTCATAGAAACTTGAAAATATTTTTCTCTAAACTCTCTCAATCGATTTACATATATATATTTACTCCGTATTATTTCAAGATATTATTAGTATACATAAAATATTACGACGGAGTGTTGTCTGAGTGATTTCGAAATTGTTTTTCGAGTAGGATAGGATTAAGGAAATTATGGGTTATAGCTATAGAGGTGATTGAGTATGGTTCATGGGTATGCTCGTGAGGTCAATATAGTGTTTATCATTTCCGTTGCGTCTACGTACCTTTCCTGCAATATTGAATCTCAATATTGATACGTGAGTACTCATAATTTAACTTTTACATACTAATAGTGTATCCTTGACTAGTGCTCGAGTATTTAGGATTATGCATGCTTGTACTTTTGATATTGCCCTTAGACAGGTTAGGTTGAATCTTGAATTAGTTACACTTGCGGTTGAGATAAGGTATAAGATATGCATGTCCTTGGAAAGCTAGCGAAAAATTAAGAACTTTTCCTTTAGATATCGAATGGTTTCGATGAACGGATTAGAAGTTATAATCAATTGAATTTTCGATATTTTTATTAAAAATGATTATTATTATCGTCGTTTTTATCGTCGTTCTAGTTTTATCTTATTATTATCATTATTATTATCTTTATCAATAAAAGGGATTTATCATTAAAAATTGTTTTCTTTATTACTATCGTTATTATCGTTAAAGTTATAATTAGTATTATTATTATTATTATCCCATTATCATTATCATTATTATTATTATTATTAGTATTATTATTATTATTATTATTATTATTATTATCATTATTAATATATATATATATATATATCATTATTTAAAAATGGTTATTGTTATTGTTATTATTATTATTACTATATTATCATTAAGATAATTATTAGTATTATCGTTAATAATATTATAGTAACTATCATTATTAATATTAGTGCAATTAAAACAAATAATTGTAACACCTAAATATTTTGATTACTATTATTATCATTATTATGAACACGATATAAAAGACGATTAAAAGCTGTTAAACGAAACGATTAGGAAATAATGAGTAAGAGTATCATGATGAAATTAAAATATTATAAGATATTAATTTAGATAAAATTATCGTTCTTATTATTTTTATCATTACTATTATTATTAAAAGTATCGTTAGTATTAAAACTATCATTTTAATAAAAATTATCATTTTAATAGAAATGTCATTGTTACTATAAAATATCATTATTATTATTATTTTAAATAGAATTATTATTTTAAAGATAATATTAAAAATTATCGTAAATATTAAAGTTATCATAATTAGAATTATCGTTTTATCATAATGTCATCTTAGTAATTATAAATATTGATATTTTTATAATAATAATTATTATTACAAAATAATACAACTTTTACTTACTATCATTATAGATATTATTTTATCAAATAAATATGTGATACAAACATATTTTACTACGTGTAATAACTTACTTTAATAATACCTATCATATTATCTTTATGATATTAAATGAACCCTATAAATTTTATTACTTAATATATATAAAAGTATATTTGATTATATAAATTTAATATAAAATTTTATTTATTAATAAATAAATTATATTATTTACTCTAATAAATCTTTTTAAAATATTTAAAAATATAAAACGACGATATTTAAACTATATATTAATCATGTATAGATTTTTAGAAATTATTTTGAGTCAAATTTACTTTTGTTGACTTTTGCATATTAGTCTCGAGCATTAGGATTGTGGTACACTATGACTTGACCTAATTTGTTAGACAAATATTGACCAACATATAAATATATATAATTAATTTAGGTTCGTGAATCCGAGGCCAACCTTGCACTTGTTCAATGACGTTATATGTATTTTTACTACGAAATACAGTATGGTGAGTTTCATTTGCCTTTTTACCTTTTATATTTTTGGGCTGGGAATACATGCGCAACTTTTATAAATGTTTTACGAAATAGACACAAGTACGTGAAACTACATTCTATGGTTGAATTATCGAAATCGAATATGCCCCTTTTTATTAAGTCTGGTAATCTAAGAATTAGGGAACAGACACCCTAATTGATGCGAATCCTAAAGATAGATCTATTGGGCCTAACAAACCCCATCCAAAGTACCGGATGCTTTAGTACTTCGAAATTTATATCATGTCCGAAGGAGGATCCCGGAATGATAGGGGATATTCTTATATGTATCTAGTTAATGTCGGTTACCAGGTGTTCACCATATGAATGATTATTTTTGTCTCTATGCATGGGACGTATATTTATGAGAACTGAAAATGAAATTCTTGTGGTCTATTAAAATGATGGAAATAAATGATTATGATAAACTAATGAACTCATCAACCTTTTGGTTGACACTTTAAAGCATGTTTATTCTCAGGTGTTAAAGAAATCTTTCGCTGTGCATTTGCTCATTTTAAAGATATTACTTGGAGTCTTTCATAGCATATTTTGAAGAACGTTGCATTCGAGTCATTGAGTTCATCAAAGATTATTATTAAATCAATTTATAGTTGGATAGTGGATATTATGAAATGGTATGCATGCCTGTCAATTTTTGATGTAAAGAAAGTTTGTCTTTTAAAAACGAATGCAATGTTTGTAAAATGTATCATATAGAGGTCAAATACCTCGCAATGTAATCAACTATTGTGAATCGTTTATAATGTATATGAACGGGTCCTTTCAGTTGGTATCAGAGCGGTGGTCTTAGCGAACCAGGTCTGCATTAGTGTGTCTAACTGATAAGTCGATAGGATGCATTAGTGAGTCTGGACTTCGACCGTATCTGCATGTTAAAAGTTTTGCTTATCATTTTGTGTCGAAAATTAACTACTTATCATCCTCAGAAAATTACCTGCTTATCATTTTTAGTCTAAGACACGTCTTGCTGTATTGATTGCATGAATAGTGTATAGACAAAAATTCATATCTTAGCATATCTGCTAAATCATATCTTATCGTATCTGTTACTTTAAACTTTGCCTGACATATCCCGCAAAGTCCTCCGTAATCTACGAAATCTTTTGATATATATATATATATATATATATATATATATATATATATATATATATATATATATATATATTCTATGTAATTAGAATACCATCCGTTAGCCAAAATCATTTCATATCGAAAAAAAAATCCTTTATCCAATCGTACGAAATGGAATTCGTCATCAGTTCAAGTCACTCAGATTCCGAAATGGAATCCCATTCAAGCTCCGAAAGTAGTGTGACCGGAATAGATCAACCAATCAGTCATCACCTATTCTGGATGAATTGGGGATGGGTTCGTAGCCTCCTCAATCATTGGAGACAAGAAGAAGGTGATCCCTTCCATCCACCACATTGCCCTCTTGATGAAGAACCTGAAGCACTTACCGGCGAACCTGTCCGAAACACCATTTTCTCGCTCATTTCCAGAGTATCTCGTCACGATTATATATTACATCAAATTTTAGATTTTATTTATCCGCTCGTCCGAACCGACAATCACCCCGGTGTAATAGAAGAAGTCAACGAGCTTCGCGCTCGGGTAGTGGCTTTGGAGAATATGGTGCAGAGATTACAAACACCAGCAGCATCAGCAGCATAACCAGTACCACAGTCATCAACACCAACAGTACCATTACCACCTCCAACCACAACCGCGTCGTAAACCTCAACTTCACAATCTGTCCCACGAGCATCAACGTCATACGCACCATAGATACCAAGGAGTACCAACAACAATAACTGACGAAGTATTAATTCATAACTTCATTGGAGAAACATTCCGCGGTGATTATGTAATCTCTAAAGTCTTAGAGATTATCTAATCTAGCCCTAACCATAAATCAGTTAAGCGAACCAAAATGATGGAAGGAAGAGTAGAAACCCTGACAAAAATGGTGTGTGATTAACAAGCTAAACTTGCTTTACCAACAACATCAATAGTACCATCAGTGTTCCCAGCATCGTCAGTACAGTCAACATCCGAATCAACAACACCGATAACATCACAAACTCCGTCAGTTCAAGAATCACTGTGGACATCATTACGAATCAATAACGTTTATATTGTATCAACGAGTTATGAAGAATTAACTCATTTCCTCTGAAGAAATTATATGTATGTATATATATATATATATATATATATATATATATATATATATATATATATTGAAATAAATCTTTCAGTGCTAAGCTATTGTGTGTGAATCTTAACTACTCGGTTAATTCATATTACAAATATGCAATAATGTACGTCCTTCGGCCGCAACTTAACCAGTGTTAACTACAATCTCTGTCGCAATTCAACAAATTCCAATTCATAATAAATCAAGTATATATTTGATTTTACACTTTCATCATCAATGTACCCGAAACTTTTCAGATAACATCATTCGTACTTTGCGAAATTCACAAGAATTCCACGAACCGAACACCATACATCAACAAATAACGAAGTATTGATTCATAATTTTAATGTCATTAAAGAAATACTGCGTAAAAGTTATGTACTTTTTAAAGCCTTTAGGGATTATTCAATTCTAGTTTCAACCGTAAATTAAATGAGTTTAATTTAACATTAACTCATTAAATCTATGTTACATCTGAAGAAAATATACATATATATATTTTCATAAAGACTGTAATAAAATTCTTTTGTACAAAATATTAATTGTGAATTTTTTTTTTTAACGGGTAGGTAATACCCGAGAGATATATAAATTCACAATTAATATGTTACATTCTTCGAATCTGATTCAGCAAATCATCCATTATACTCCCTACTTTCACAACAATATACATTCTTTTATAGAAATCAAAACAACCATACTCATTCAAAATTTAATTACATATTCTGATTTTGAAATCTCAAAATTTAACTTGAGATATGACCAAAATCATCACTCTTAGATCCTTACATCTTTCACAAGCTATATTTTGACTTCAAAACTGTGTTAGAACATCAAATGTATGTTAACGATTACAATCTGTGTTCAAACCCTTCGAAAATTTCTGAAGACACTTCGAATGATGAGCAATCGAGATGATGATCCAACCACATGTTACCCACAGTTATGTACCCGAAAAACTCTTGAAACCAAAGTAAAAGTTTAAACAACGTATCCGCGTCAGATTCTTTGGCATTTATTAGCAAAAATAACTTTGCGACTCCTATTCAAAGTAGCCAGTTTTGTCACAGCTCCAGCAAGTCAACTTCGAATTTTCAGTCAGACTAACCTTATTATAACCTTGAGATATACACCATCGTTACCAGGGAACCTTTTACATTCCACCATATTATTAGCAGATGTACCAACAACTTCATTACCCTTTGACTTTAGCCTCTCCAAAAAGTCATCATAATTATTCATTGAAACCCCATCATTTACTCATTCGCATCTTGTAATGAGAATTGCCATACGAATCATTGGGAATTAGCAATCAGTATTTTGAAATCTTGCAGCATGTCTGCGCCAACAGTTATATGTGTATATATAACGTCTATCTTCTGGACTTAATTTGAATGTGAAGTTTCTGAAAAACACTCCGAACTACGAATTGGTTCTCCGAAAATGGAAAAAATGCTGATGAAGCAGCAAAAACTATAAACGACTTTAAATGGTAAAAGCTGGATGATAATGATGAAGTGTGCTGGCAAAGCGCAGAAAAAGAGAAGTTTTGGAACTGGAAAACGGATTGAGCAAAGTAGGAAGGAGGCTGTGGACAAATTACAAAGACTGAACCTTGACTTTAAAGGATTCAAATGATTCAGTACCTGCTGAAGTCATTAACGAATACCTTGCTCCTGACTCTAAACCCCTGCGGACAATATTCTTCATCATCCTCTGATATTAGAAATTCTAAAATATCATCATATCTTTCATTATAAATATCCTCCATATTTCTGAAGATATTTTCTTAATTCTTCTTATTTGAAATCATTTACCTCTTCGCGCTATCTGTATTACATCATAAAAGAAACTATTTTAGTTTCTAAATTCTGAAAGATTCAAGTTTAAAATAGGAATATTTTGAAGTAGTGTTGAGAACTGAAGCATGAATTAGTATAATATAATGACACTTGATCAATGTGATTATATTACAGTAAGTCATGTTGAGTTTCTAAATGGAACGTGATGATTCACAGATCATAACATCATCATGTGCCATGTTATACGACTCTTGTATTCTATTTAACCTCTAAAATATCAAAAAAATATTTCTTGATGATTCGGCCTTTTCCAAGGTATTATAGTAATTTGACAAGTCAAGATTGTGCCATCACAATTTCCTTCCTAGAACATTAACAATGTTCATTCCGAAATTCATATCTGTGAATTCTGGACCATTACAAGCGGTGCTTAATCGCAAGAAGAAGAAACGAAAGGACAAAACTCCGAAATAGAAATTGGGGTATAAATTGCAGCAAATAAAAGAGAGCATTAACTGTGAATGATAATGATTATAGAAGACAGAAGCAGAGACTTTGAAATATAAGGGAACATATAAAGCTCAACGACAAACCAGAAATTATAAACCATATATCGATGCATATAGCAATATAAAGACACGGGAGAACTAGAAACACTATAAACCCAAGAGTATAGTAGAAGTAAATAGATTCTTCCGGCGGTAGATGAAAAAGAAGAATGACCGATATGAAAGTTAGAAGTATATCGAGAATCAGAGCTGGATGGAGCATATTGATGAATACTTTAAAATATGAGTTGAGGGGGAAAGAATAGAAGGTGATGAAACATGACTAGGAACTTAGAAATCAACATATTTAACTAACACAATGGCAGAATAAGTGAATCAAACCCTCTAGTGAATAGGTTAAGTTTTTTTTTGATTAATTTAGTCAAACCACAACTAAATCAAGTGTGATTAGATCAACACCTAGAGCTATTATTCACCACATGGGTGATTTGGACTGAGAGAGAATCGGAGGAGCTCACTAGATCTGAGTGTGTGTAACAAATAAGAGGCTTAACCTAAAATGAAGAACATAAGACTTTATATACCCCTGCTGTTGACTCACCCATACGATTCATTCATCACACGTACGAGTTGGCTTCATCAGCCGTACGGGTGATCACTCACTCGTGTCTTCTCATTTAGGTTGTAATTGTGACTTAGCTCAGCATCAACCGTGCGTATGAGCCTGTCAGCCGTACTAGTGAGGCTTCACTCGTACGTCTGACTAAGTCTAACATAGTCAAACATCTAAATCTCGTTCCTGCAGTTCCTGTAACCACATACAAACACAGGATAATAATGAGCAATCATGGTGGCCTGTAAACTGTTGTACCTGCAATGGACGTGGGTAGATGTCTAGGGACTTGCATAAAATGCATCAACAGAAGGTGTGAGTTGTAAGGAAACGAAGGAGGTGAATTTATAAGAAAATCTCCGACAGAATAATTAAAATGGACGATCGCATTTAAAGCGGATCCTAATTTCCTTGATTACCGGAGAGTCAAATCTTATTAAGAAGATTTTCTTCAAATCCCTTGAAATCTGGGAATCAATCATATCTACGTCAAATGATAAGATGAATCTACACTTACTCATTTCACTCTTCTATGTTAGCTTCATTCGTACTCTTCATATAAATGGATTGTTTATCCAAATTATTCGTTGATGATAAAACTCTAATTTTCAGCCCGTATGTATCATGAAAACATACTTATTATCATTCACGACCTTTCCACTTAAATTTCGGGACGAAATTTCTTTAACGGGTAGGTACTGTGACAACCCGGAAATTTCCAACCAAATTTAAACTTTAATCTTTATATGTTTCCGACACAATAAGCAATATTTGTTAAGTTAAATTTCAAGAATTTTAAACTATGTTCATACATTCATTCAACTTCGACCAAGTTCCAACGATTCACGAACCATTAAACGAATATGATTATATATGTATATGTGTATATATATTATAACTTGAAACGTAAATGAAATATTATATTAAATACTTTATATGATTGTATCTGTTTCAAAATGTTTATCAATGAAATTAGAAGATAAGATCAACTGATTGAATTATCAGATATATTAAATTATGATTACAAGTCTCTGTTGAAAGGCCCACGTTGATTTGAGAAATCTTTCCATTTTAACAATATTCGGAAAATGGTAAAGTAATTTATAAATAAGAACAAATTGTCAATCATTGAGAACTAGACAAAGGATAGTGGAAGATTGAATCTCATAAAGACTCGATTGATCTATTTAGTTTCAAACGTACAAAAACGTTTTCAGTTTAAAAAGAACTTTATTATTAAAACGTGTATAACTTTTATAAATATCTAGAACCACTTTTGACAACTCATTACTTAACTAGTATGATAAAGATAACGATATTTATATTTTATTTTATTAAATATATATAACGATTTAAATTAATATTATATATATTTATACGCGTATAATACGTACATAGTTTTATACTTTTACTATACTTAAACTTTACCTTTACTTTATTTTTACTTTACTTTAACTTTAATAATTCACTTTAATAATTCATACTTTAATAATTTATACTTTAATAATTCACTTTAATAATTCATACTTTAATAATTTACTTTAATAATTCATACTTTAATAATTCACTTTAATAATTCATACTTTAATAATTCATTTTAATAATTCAAAAATCTATTATAAATAGAATTCAATAGGTTTCATTATTTCATAGAAACTTGAAAATATTTTTCTCTAAACTCTCTCAATCGATTTACATATATATATTTACTCCGTATTATTTCAAGATATTATTAGTATACATAAAATATTACGACGGAGTGTTGTCTGAGTGATTTCGAAATTGTTTTTCGAGTAGGATAGGATTAAGGAAATTATGGGTTATAGCTATAGAGGTGATTGAGTATGGTTCATGGGTATGCTCGTGAGGTCAATATAGTGTTTATCATTTCCGTTGCGTCTACGTACCTTTCCTGCAATATTGAATCTCAATATTGATACGTGAGTACTCATAATTTAACTTTTACATACTAATAGTGTATCCTTGACTAGTGCTCGAGTATTTAGGATTATGCATGCTTGTACTTTTGATATTGCCCTTAGACAGGTTAGGTTGAATCTTGAATTAGTTACACTTGCGGTTGAGATAAGGTATAAGATATGCATGTCCTTGGAAAGCTAGCGAAAAATTAAGAACTTTTCCTTTAGATATCGAATGGTTTCGATGAACGGATTAGAAGTTATAATCAATTGAATTTTCGATATTTTTATTAAAAATGATTATTATTATCGTCGTTTTTATCGTCGTTCTAGTTTTATCTTATTATTATCATTATTATTATCTTTATCAATAAAAGGGATTTATCATTAAAAATTGTTTTCTTTATTACTATCGTTATTATCGTTAAAGTTATAATTAGTATTATTATTATTATTATCCCATTATCATTATCATTATTATTATTATTATTATTAGTATTATTATTATTATTATTATTATTATCATTATTAATATATATATATATATATATCATTATTTAAAAATGGTTATTGTTATTGTTATTATTATTATTACTATATTATCATTAAGATAATTATTAGTATTATCGTTAATAATATTATAGTAACTATCATTATTAATATTAGTGCAATTAAAACAAATAATTGTAACACCTAAATATTTTGATTACTATTATTATCATTATTATGAACACGATATAAAAGACGATTAAAAGCTGTTAAACGAAACGATTAGGAAATAATGAGTAAGAGTATCATGATGAAATTAAAATATTATAAGATATTAATTTAGATAAAATTATCGTTCTTATTATTTTTATCATTACTATTATTATTAAAAGTATCGTTAGTATTAAAACTATCATTTTAATAAAAATTATCATTTTAATAGAAATGTCATTGTTACTATAAATATCATTATTATTATTATTTTAAATAGAATTATTATTTTAAAGATAATATTAAAAATTATCGTAAATATTAAAGTTATCATAATTAGAATTATCGTTTTATCATAATGTCATCTTAGTAATTATAAATATTGATATTTTTATAATAATAATTATTATTACAAAATAATACAACTTTTACTTACTATCATTATAGATATTATTTTATCAAATAAATATGTGATACAAACATATTTTACTACGTGTAATAACTTACTTTAATAATACCTATCATATTATCTTTATGATATTAAATGAACCCTATAAATTTTATTACTTAATATATATAAAAGTATATTTGATTATATAAATTTAATATAAAATTTTATTTATTAATAAATAAATTATATTATTTACTCTAATAAATCTTTTTAAAATATTTAAAAATATAAAACGACGATATTTAAACTATATATTAATCATGTATAGATTTTTAGAAATTATTTTGAGTCAAATTTACTTTTGTTGACTTTTGCATATTAGTCTCGAGCATTAGGATTGTGGTACACTATGACTTGACCTAATTTGTTAGACAAATATTGACCAACATATAAATATATATAATTAATTTAGGTTCGTGAATCCGAGGCCAACCTTGCACTTGTTCAATGACGTTATATGTATTTTTACTACGAAATACAGTATGGTGAGTTTCATTTGCCTTTTTACCTTTTATATTTTTGGGCTGGGAATACATGCGCAACTTTTATAAATGTTTTACGAAATAGACACAAGTACGTGAAACTACATTCTATGGTTGAATTATCGAAATCGAATATGCCCCTTTTTATTAAGTCTGGTAATCTAAGAATTAGGGAACAGACACCCTAATTGACGCGAATCCTAAAGATAGATCTATTGGGCCTAACAAACCCCATCCAAAGTACCGGATGCTTTAGTACTTCGAAATTTATATCATGTCCGAAGGAGGATCCCGGAATGATAGGGGATATTCTTATATGTATCTAGTTAATGTCGGTTACCAGGTGTTCACCATATGAATGATTATTTTTGTCTCTATGCATGGGACGTATATTTATGAGAACTGAAAATGAAATTCTTGTGGTCTATTAAAATGATGGAAATAAATGATTATGATAAACTAATGAACTCATCAACCTTTTGGTTGACACTTTAAAGCATGTTTATTCTCAGGTGTTAAAGAAATCTTTCGCTGTGCATTTGCTCATTTTAAAGATATTACTTGGAGTCTTTCATAGCATATTTTGAAGAACGTTGCATTCGAGTCATTGAGTTCATCAAAGATTATTATTAAATCAATTTATAGTTGGATAGTGGATATTATGAAATGGTATGCATGCCTGTCAATTTTCGATGTAAAGAAAGTTTGTCTTTTAAAAACGAATGCAATGTTTGTAAAATGTATCATATAGAGGTCAAATACCTCGCAATGTAATCAACTATTGTGAATCGTTTATAATGTATATGAACGGGTCCTTTCAATCTTTAGGATTCGCGCCTACCGTACATAGACAAGTAGTTTAATATTACCAAGCTAAGGGTATATTTCTGGTTTAAACCCACGTAGAATTAGTTTTAGTACTTGTGCCTATTTCGTAAAACATTTATAAAAACAGCGCATGTATTCTCAGTCCCAAAAATAAATATAAAAGGGAGCAAATGAAACTCACCATACTGTATTTTGTAGTAAAAATACATATAACGTCATTTAACAAGTGCAAGGTTGGCCTCAGATTCACGAACGTATCAATATTGAGATTCAATATTGCAGGAAAGTACGTAGACGCACCGGAGATGATAAACACTAGATTGACCTCACGAGCATACCCATGAACCATACCTATCACCTCCATAGCTATAACCCATAATTTCCTTAGCTTCGACTCATTCAAAAAAACTATTTTGAAATCACTCGGACAGCACTCCGTCGTAATATTTTATGTATACTAATAATATCTTGAAATAATACAGAGCAAATATATATATATATATATATATATATATATATATATATATATATATATATATATATATATATATATATATATATATATAAATCGATTGAGAGAGTTTAGAGAAATATATTTTCAAGTTTCTATGAAATAATGAAACCTATTGAATTCTATTTATAATAGATCTTTGAATTATTAAAGTGAATTATTAAAGTATGAATTATTAAAGTGAATTATTAAAGTATGAATTATTAAAGTGAATTATTAAAGTATGAATTATTAAAGTGAATTATTAAAGTATGAATTATTAAAGTGAATTATTAAAGTATGAATTATTAAAGTGAATTATTAAAGTATGAATTATTAAAGTGAATTATTATAGTTAAAGTAAAGTAAAAGTAAAGTAAAGGTAAAGTTAAAGTATAGTAAAAGTATAAAAACTCTGTATGTATAATGCGCGTATAAATATATATAATATTAATTTAAATCGTTATATATATTTAATGAAATAAAATATAAATATCGTTATATTTATTATACTGGTTAAGTAATGAGTTGTCAAAAGTGATTCTAGATATTTATAAAAGTTATATACGTTTTAATAATAAAGTTCTTTTTAAACTGAAAACGTCATTGTACTCTTGGAAATAGATTAATAGAATATTATGGAAACCAATTCTCCACTAACTTTTGTCTAACTTTCGTAAATGACACTTTATGTTTTTATTTATAAATAGCTTTACAAATTGTTCTGAATATCGTTAAGAGGAATAGATTTTCTCAAATCATAGTGGACCTCTCAACAGAGACTTGTAATCATAATTCAATGTTTCTGATAATTCAATCATTTAATATATATATTTTTAATTTCGTCGAAAATCATATTGAAACAAATACGTTCGTGTAAAGTATTATACGTTTAATACTTTATTAATATTCTCAAGTTATAATATATATATATACATATACATATCTATTTATATATAAAGGTTCGTGAATCGTCGGAATTTGGTCGAGGTTATAATAAATGTATGAACACAGTTTAAAATTCTTGAGATTTAACTTAACAAACTTTGCTTATCGTGTCAGAATAATATAAAGATTAAAGTTTAAATTTGGTCGGAAATTTCCGGGTCGTCACAGTACCTACCCGTTAAAGAAATTTCGTCCCCGAAATTTGATAGAGGTCGTCATGACTAACAATGAGAATGTTATTATAACAATTATAGAGTTTTATCATGTTCAAGAAGCATGGATAAAATAATTCAATTACTCGAAGCGTGTGAGTGAAGTTATCGTAAACGAATGAAATAAAATAATAGTGATTCGTCATATCTTTTGACGTCATCATGATTGATCTTCGAAAAGAAAATCTTTGTAATCTATATTGGATTTGATTATTCGGCGATTAAGGAAATTATGATCCTCTTCGAATTAATGCGATAATCCATTTTGATTTCTCTGTCGGATATTTCACTATAAATCCACCTCCTTTGTTTTCTTACAACTCACACCTTCTCAACTCATATTTTAAAGTATTTGTCAATATGCTTCATCTAGTGCTGATTCTTGATATACTCCTCACTTTCATATCTGTCGCTCTTCTTTTTCATCTGCATCCGGAAGAATCTATTTACTTCTACTATACTCTTGGTTTTATAGTGTTTTTAGTTCTCCCGTGTCTTTATATTGCTATATGCATTGATATATACGGTTTGTGATTTCTGGGTTGTTGTTGGGTTTTATATCTTCCCTTATATTTCAAAGTCCTTGCTTCTTCTATAATCATTGTCATCCACAGTTAATGCTCTCTTCTATTTGCTATGATTTATACTCCCATTTCTAGTTCGGAGCTTTGTCCTTTCGTTTCTTCTTCTTGCGATTAAGCACCGCTTGTAATGGTCCAGAATTCGTAGATATAAATTTCGGAATGAACATTGTTAATGTTCTAGGAAGGAAATTGTAATGGCACGATCTTGACTTGTCAAATTACCAGAATACCTCGAAAAAGGCCAAATCATCAAGAAATATTTTCTTGATATTTAGAGATCAAAGAGAATACAAGAGTCGTGTAACATAGCACATGATGACGTTATGATCTGTGAATCATCATGTTCTATTTAGAAACTCAGCATGAATTACTGTAATATAATCACGTTGATCAAGTGTCATTATATTATACTAGCTCATGCTTCAGCTCCCAACACTTCTTCAAGAATATTCCTATTTTAAACTCGAATGTTTCAGAATTTAGAAACTAAAATAGTTTCTTTTATGATATAATACAAATAGCGCGAAGAGGTAAATGATTTCAGATAAGAATAATTATAAAAATATCTTCAGAAGTATGGATGATATTTATAATGAAAGATATGATGATATCTTAGAATGTCTAATATCAGAGGATGATGAAGGATATTGTCCGCAGGGGTTTAGAGTCAGGAGCAAGGTATTTGTTAATGACTTCAGCAAGTACTGAATCATTTGGATTCTTTGAAGACAGGTTCAGCCTTTGTGATTTGTCCACAGCCTCCTTCATACTTTGCTCAATCCGTTTTCCAGTTCCAAAGCTTCTCTTTTTCTGAGCTTTGCCAATATACTATCCTTTATCATCCAACTTTTTACTGTTAAGGTCGTTTACAGTTTTTGCTGCTTCATCAGCATTTTTCAAAATTTCGAGAACTGGTTCGCAGTTTAGGGTGTTTTTCAGAAATTTCTCATTCAAAGAATGTAAGTCTTGGAGGTAGACGTTGTGTGTATATGTAATTGTTGATGTAGACATGCTGCGAGGTTTCAAAATACTGATTGCTGATTCTCAATAATTGGTATGGTAATTCTTGTTATAAGGTACGAATGAGTATATGATAGGGTTTCGATAATTATAATGATTTTTTTTTTTTGGAAAGTCAAAGATCAGTGAAGTTGTTGGTAAGTTTATTGCTAATGTGGTGTATATAAACGATTCCCCGGTAACGTTGGTGAAAGGGTAACGTATCTATCGAGGTTATAATAAGACTGTTTTGATTGAGAAGTCGAAGTTGACTTGCTGGAGCTGTGACAAAACTGTCTATTTTGAAACGGAATTGAAAAGTTATTTTAGCTAGTAAATGCCAAAGGGTCTAACACGGATACGTGTCTAACTATGACTTGGGTTTTGAGAGTTTTTCAGGTGTATAACTGTGGGTAACATGTGGTTGGATCATTATCTCGATTGTTCCTTAGTTGAAGTGTCTTCAGGAATTTCGAAGGGTTTGAGCACATATTGTAATCGTTAATACATATGATGTTCTAACACAGTTTTGAAGTCAAAGTTTAGCTTTGAAAGATATAGGAATCTAAGAGTGATGATACTGGTTATATTTCGAATTGAATTATGCGATTTCAAAATCAAAATATGTAATTGAATTTGAATGAGTATGATTGTTTTGATTTATATGAAAGAATGGATATTGTTATGAAAGTAGGGAGTATAGTTGATGATTGCTGAATCAGTTTCGAAAAATATAATATATTAATTGTGAATTTATATATCTCTCGGGTATTACCTACCCGTTAAAAAAAATTCACAATTAATATTTTGTACAAAAGAAGTTTATTACAGTCTTTATGAAAATATATGTGTATATTTTCTTTAGATGTAATATAGATTTAATGAGTTAATATTAAATTAAACTCATTTGTTTTATGGTTGGAACTAGAATTGAGTAATCCCTAAAACTTTATAAATTGCATTAGTATTTCTTCAATAATATTGAAATTATGAATCATTACTTTGTTATTTGTTGGTTTTCGTGAAATTCTTGTGAACTTCGCAAGGTACGAATGATGTTATTTGAAAAGTTTCGAGTACATCGATGATGAAAGTGTAAAATCAAACATATATTCGAATAATACACTTGGTTTATTATGAATTGGAATTTTATTGAATTGAGACAGAGATTGTAATTAACGATGATTAAGTTGCGGACGAAGGACGTACATCATTGCATATTTGTAATATAAATTAACTGAGTAGTTAAGATTCACACATAATAGCTTGGTACGGGAAGATTTATTATGGTTTAAAAATTTATACATATAAAATATACATATAAATCTTTCGATTGGAAATGAGTTAATACTTCATAACTCGTTGATACAATATATTTGTTGTTGATTCGTAATGATGTCCACAATGATTCTTGAACTGACAGAGTTTTTGATGTTACAGGTGCTGTTGATTCTGATGATACTGACGGCACTGACTGTGTTGATGATGCTACGATCTTGTTGATGCTGTTGGTAAAACAATTCTAGCTTGTAAATCGTACACCATTTTCGATCAAAGTTTCTACTCTACCATCTCCGTTCACTCATCCGATTTACGGTCAGAATTAAATAATCTCTAAGATTTTGGAGATTACATAACTGCAGTAGAGATATCTCTTCAATGAAGTTTATGAATTAATACTTCATCGTTTGTTGTTGTTGATATTCCTGGATATTTACAGGGCGTATGACGTTGATGTTTGAGATACAGATTGTGATGTTGCGGTGTAGGATGTGGATGTTGTTATTGGTGGTGGTGATGGTAATGTTGGTGTTGCTGATGGTGGTACTGTTTATGCTGCTAGTGCTGCTGCTGGTATTTGTAACCTTTGCACCATATTCTCCAAAGCCACTACCAGAGCGCGAAGCTCGTTGACTTCTTCTATTACACCGGGGTGATTATCGGTTCGGATGAGCGGATAAATAAAATCTAGAATTTGGTATAGTATGTAATCGTGACGAGATACTCTAGAAATAAGAGAGAAAATGGTGTTTCAGATAGGTTCACCGGTAAGTGCTTCAGGTTCTTCGCCAAGAGGGCAATGTTGTGGATGGAAGGGATCACCTTCTTCTTGTCTCCAATGATTAAGGAGGCTACGAACCCATCTCCAATTCATCCAGAATAGATGATGACTAATTGGTTGATCCATTCCGGTCACACTGCTTTCGGAACTTGAGTGAGATTCCATTTCGGAATCCGAGGGACTTGAACTAATGACGAATTCCATTTCGTACGATTGAATAAAGAATTTATCGATATGAAATGATTTTCCGGCTATCGGGTGGTATTCTAATTATATATAGCAAAAGGTTTCGTAGATTACGGAGGAATTTATGGAATATGTCAGACAAAGTTTACAGTAACAGATACGCTAAGATATGAATTAGCAGATACGCTAAGATATGAATTTTGTCTATACACTATTCATGCAATCAATGCAATAAAATGTGTCTAGACTAAGAATGATAAGCAGGTAATTTCCGACAAAAATGATGAGCAAAACTTTTGACATGCAGACACGGTCGAAGTTCAGACTCACTAATGCATCCTAACGACTATCAGTTAGACACACTAATGCAGACCTGTTTCGCTAAGACCACCGCTCTGATACCAACTGAAAGGACCCGTTCATATACATTATAAACGATTCATAATAGTTGATTTCATCGCGAGGTATTTGACCTCTATATGATACATTTTACAAACATTGCATTCGTTTTTAAAAGACAAACTTTCTTTACAACGAAAGTTGACGACATGCACACCATTTCATAATACATCCAACTATAATTGGCTTAATAATAATCTTGATGAACTCAATGACTTGAATGCAACGTCTTTCAAAATATGCCATGAATGACTCCAAATAATATCCTTAAAATGAGCTAATGCACAGCGGAAGATTTCTTTAATACCTGAGAATAAACATGCTTTAAAGTGTCAACCAAAAGGTTGGTGAGTTCATAGGTTTATCATAACAATCATTTCAATATATTAATAGACCACAAGGTTTCCATTTATAAATATATGTACACTCACAAGTGTATAAAAGTATTCTATAAGTTGTAGGCACCCGGTAACAAGCCTTAACGTTCAGTTTTTACCCTCTGAAGTACACCAGATCAGGTGTATTTAAAATAACCTCGAAGTACTAAAGCATCCCATAGTCAGGATGGGGTTTGTCAAGCCCAATAGATCTATCTTTAGGATTCGCGCCTACCGTACATAGACAAGTAGTTTAATGTTACCAAGCTAAGGGTATATTTCTGGTTTAAACCCACGTAGAATTAGTTTTAGTACTTGTGCCTATTTCGTAAAACATTTATAAAAACAGCGCATGTATTCTCAGTCCTAAAAATAAATATAAAAGGGAGCAAATGAAACTCACCATACTGTATTTCGTAGTAAAAATACATATAACGTCATTTAACAAGTGCAAGGTTGGCCTCAGATTCACGAACGTATCAATATTGAGATTCAATATTGCAGGAAAGTACGTAGACGCACCGGAGATGATAAACACTAGATTGACCTCACGAGCATACCCATGAACCATACCTATCACCTCCATAGCTATAACCCATAATTTCCTTAGCTTCGACTCATTCAAAAAAACTATTTTGAAATCACTCGGACAGCACTCCGTCGTAATATTTTATGTATACTAATAATATCTTGAAATAATACAGAGCAAATATATATATATATATATATATATATATATATATATATATATATATATATATATATATATATATATATATATATATATAAATCGATTGAGAGAGTTTAGAGAAATATATTTTCAAGTTTCTATGAAATAATGAAACCTATTGAATTCTATTTATAATAGATTTTTGAATTATTAAAGTGAATTATTAAAGTATGAATTATTATAGTGAATTATTAAAGTATGAATTATTAAAGTGAATTATTAAAGTATGAATTATTAAAGTGAATTATTAAAGTATGAATTATTAAAGTGAATTATTAAAGTATGAATTATTAAAGTGAATTATTAAAGTATGAATTATTAAAGTGAATTATTATAGTTAAAGTAAAGTAAAAGTAAAGTAAAGGTAAAGTTAAAGTATAGTAAAAGTATAAAAACTCTGTATGTATAATGCGCGTATAAATATATATAATATTAATTTAAATCGTTATATATATTTAATGAAATAAAATATAAATATCGTTATATTTATTATACTGGTTAAGTAATGAGTTGTCAAAAGTGATTCTAGATATTTATAAAAGTTATATACGTTTTAATAATAAAGTTCTTTTTAAACTGAAAACGTCATTGTACTCTTGGAAATAGATTAATAGAATATTATGGAAACCAATTCTCCACTAACTTTTGTCTAACTTTCGTAAATGACACTTTATGTTTTTATTTATAAATAGCTTTACAAATTATTCTGAATATCGTTAAGAGGAATAGATTTTCTCAAATCATAGTGGACCTCTCAACAGAGACTTGTAATCATAATTCAATGTTTCTGATAATTCAATCATTTAATATATATATTTTTAATTTCGTCGAAAATCATATTGAAACAAATACGTTCGTGTAAAGTATTATACGTTTAATACTTTATTAATATTCTCAAGTTATAATATATATATACATATACATATCTATTTATATATAACGGTTCGTGAATCGTCGAAATTTGGTCGAGGTTATAATAAATGTATGAACACAGTTTAAAATTCTTGAGATTTAACTTAACAAACTTTGCTTATCGTGTCAGAATAATATAAAGATTAAAGTTTAAATTTGGTCGGAAATTTCCGGGTCGTCACATAATAATAATAATAATACTAATAATATTTAGTGATATTACTTAATAATAACTAATATAGTAATAATAATAATAATCATATCATAAATTTTATCATAATAATAACAATAACAATAATAATAATAATAGTAATAATGAAAATGATAATAATAATAGTAATAAAACTAAATAAATAAAAATGAACTACCTTCAAGGAAACAAGCCAAAAAAATATACTGCCTCTTCAGGGACTCGAACCCAAGACCACTCGCTAACCCGACATCTCCCTCTAACCACTCATCTGATCTTGTTTTTCTGATTATAATCACAACTCATTTATATTTAAACTCGTTTATTCTGTTTCCCTTTTCTACTTCATCTTCAAAACACTGATCGACCAATGATTATACAACCATAATAACAATCGACTGAATTGGGTTTTTGGTTTCATGAATTAAACATAAATGAATTGAATGTGAAACATTTGAATTGTGTTTAACGGGAAATAAAAAGAAAAAAAATAACAGACTCGTTTTGAAGAAGATGAACTCCAACTTTGATTTTGTTTTTAAGAGTGTTTTAGCTTACGTTTTCAACATGAATTATACTCTAAATCTTTCTTAGAAACTTTCTGAATGCTCAATTTAACTTAAAACGTAAAATCCATCTCGAATTTCTTCAAAAATAGATCGTTTGACTTTTTAAGAATTAAGTTTGACTCAAAAATTGGAATTCGATAGGAACAATTGGACATTGAAACTTACAGATAGTTTAAATGAAAGATTTCTAACCTAACTGCAATTAAGGAATTTGAAATTTAATTCAAATTTGAGTTTTGACAAAAGTAATTGAAGAATAGGGCAGTCGACCTTGTTCTTGCTTTTTTTCTGTTTAATTTTCGAAATTTAGTGATAACTGAATGTGCCTCAGTGATAAATGAATTATAATACTTATATTGGATCCTAAATTGTTTGCATTAAGGCTGGATTGGGACGTGTAACAATTAGCAGACATGAAGTACGAATATAATGTATCAGATGGATAAAAATTTAAAACAGATAGCTAAGTCTAACAGATTTTTTGAAATGTCCCGTTCTTATTGATTAAAAACGTTCCATATTAATTGATTTCGTTGCGAGGTTTTGACCTCTATATGAGACGTTTTTCAAAGACTGCATTCATTTTAAAACAAACCATAACCTTTATTTCATCAATAAAGGTTTAAAAAGCTTTACGTAGATTATCAAATAATGATAATCTAAAATATCCTGTTTACACACGACCATTACATAATGGTTTACAATACAAATATGTTACAACAAAATAAGTTTCTTGAATGCAGTTTTTACACAATATCATACAAGCATGGACTCCAAATCTCGTCCTTATTTAAGTATGCGACAGCGGAAGCTCTTAATAATCACCTGAGAATAAACATGCTTAAAACGTCAACAAAAATGTTGGTGAGTTATAGGTTTAACCTATATATATCAAATCATAATAATAGACCACAAGATTTCATATTTCAATACACATCCCATACATAGAGATAAAAATCATTCATATGGTGAACACCTGGTAACCGACATTAACAAGATGCATATATAAGAATATCCCCATCATTCCGGGACACCCTTCGGATATGATATAAATTTCGAAGTACTAAAGCATCCGGTACTTTGGATGGGGTTTGTTAGGCCTAATAGATCTATCTTTAGGATTCACGTCAATTAGGGTGTCTGTTCCCTAATTCTTAGATTACCAGACTTAATAAAAAGGGGCATATTCGATTTCGATAATTCAACCATAGAATGTAGTTTCACATACTTGTGTCTATTTTGTAAATCATTTATAAAACCTGCATGTATTCTCATCCCAAAAATATTATATTTTAAAAGTGGGACTATAACTCACTTTCACAGATTTTTACTTCGTCGGGAAGAAAGACTTGGCCACTGGTTGATTCACGAACCTATAACAATATATACATGTATATCAAAGTATGTTTAAAAAATATATTTACAACACTTTTAATATATTTTGATGTTTTAAGTTTATTAAGTCAGCTGTCCTCGTTAGTAACCTACAACTAGTTGTCCACAGTTAGATGTACAGAAATAAATCGATAAATATTATCTTGAATCAATCCACGACCCAGTGTATACGTATCTCAGTATTGATCACAACTCAAACTATATATATTTTGGAATCAACCTCAACCCTGTATAGCTAACTCCAACATTCACATATAGAGTGTCTATGGTTGTTCCGAAATATATATAGATGTGTCGACATGATAGGTCGAAACATTGTATACGTGTCTATGGTATCTCAAGATTACATAATGTACGATACAAGTTGATTAAGTTATGGTTGGAATAGATTTGTTACCAATTTTCACGTAGCTAAAATGAGAAAAATTATCCAATCTTGTTTTACCCATAACTTCTTCATTTTAAATCCATTTTGAGTGAATCAAATTGCTATGGTTTCATATTGAACTCTATTTTATGAATCTAAACAGAAAAAGTATAGGTTTCTAGTCGGAAAAATAAGTTACAAGTCATTTTTGTTAAGGTAGTCATTTCAGTCGAAAGAACGACGTCTAGATGACCATTTTAGAAAACATACTTCCACTTTGAGTTTAACCATAATTTTTGGATATAGTTTCATGTTCATAATAAAAATCATTTTCTCAGAATAACAACTTTTAAATCAAAGTTTATCATAGTTTTTAATTAACTAACCCAAAATAGCCCGCGGTGTTACTACGACGGCGTAAATCCGGTTTTACGGTGTTTTTCGTGTTTCCAGGTTTTAAATCATTAAGTTAGCATATCATATAGATATATAACATGTGTTTAGTTGATTTTAAAAGTCAAGTTAGAAGCATTAACTTTTGTTTGCGAACAAGTTTAGAATTAATTAAACTATGTTCTAGTGATTACAAGTTTAAACCTTCGAATAAGATAGCTTTATATGTATGAATCGAATGATGTTATGAACATCATTACTACCTTAAGTTCCTTGGATAAACCTACTGAAAAATAGAAAAATGGATCTAGCTTCAATGGATCTTTGGATGGCTCGAAGTTCTTGAAGTAGAATCATGACACGAAAACAAGTTCAAGTAAGATCATCACTTGAAATAAGATTGTTATAGTTATAAAAATTGAACCAAAGTTTGAATATGATTATTACCTTGTATTAGAATGATAACCTACTGTAAGAAACAAATATTTCTTGAGGTTGGATGATCACCTTACAAGATTGGAAGTGAGCTAGCAAACTTGAAAGTATTCTTGATTTTATGTAACTAGAACTTGTAGAATATATGAAGAACACTTAGAACTTGAAGATAGAACTTGAGAGAGATCAATTAGATGAAGAAAATTGAAGAATGAAAGTGTTTGTAGGTGTTTTTGGTCGTTGGTGTATGGATTAGATATAAAGGATATGTAATTTTGTTTTCATGTAAATAAGTCATGAATGATTACTCATATTTTTGTAATTTTATGAGATATTTCATGCTAGTTGCCAAATGATGGTTCCCACATGTGTTAGGTGACTCACATGGGCTGCTAAGAGCTGATCATTGGAGTGTATATACCAATAGTACATACATCTAAATGCTGTGTATTGTACGAGTACGAATACGGGTGCATACGAGTAGAATTGTTGATGAAACTGAACGAGGATGTAATTGTAAGCATTTTTGTTAAGTAGAAGTATTTTGATAAGTGTCTTGAAGTCTTTCAAAAGTGTATGAATACATATTAAAACACTACATGTATATACAGTTTAACTGAGTCGTTAAGTCATCGTTAGTCGTTACATGTAAATGTTGTTTTGAAACCTTTAGGTTAACGATCTTGTTGAATGTTGTTAACCCATTATTTATTATAACAAATGAGATGTTAAATTGTTATATTATCATGATATTATGATATATAATATATCTTAGTATGATATATATACAGTTAAATGTCGTTACAACGATAATCGTTACATATATGTCTCGTTTCGAAATCATTAAGTTAGTAGTCTTATTTTTACATATGTATTTAATTGTTAATACACTTAATAATATATTTACTTATCATTTAACATAATTAACCAAGTGTATCAATATCTTAATATGATTCATATGTACCTAGTAAGACGTTGTTATAACGATAATCGTTATATATATCGTTTTCGAGTTTCTTAAATTAATAGTCTCATTTTTATGTATATAACTCATTGTTAAAATACCTAATGAGATACATACTTATAATAAAATCATGTTAACTATATAATAACCATATATATGTCATCGTATAGTTTTTACAAGTTTTAACGTTCGTGAATCACCGGTCAACTTGGGTGGTCAATTGTCTATATGAAACATATTTCAATTAATCAAGTCTTAACAAGTTTGATTGCTTAACATGTTGGAAACATTTAATCATGTAAATATCAATCTCAATTAATATATATAAACATGGAAAAGTTCGGGTCACTACAGTACCTACCCGTTAAATAAATTTCGTCCCGAAATTTTAAGCTGTTGAAGGTGTTGACGAATCTTCTGGAAATAGATGCGGGTATTTCTTCTTCATCTGATCTTCACGCTCCCAGGTGAACTCGGGTCCTCTACGAGCATTTCATCGAACCTTAACAATTGGTATCTTGTTTTGCTTAAGTCTTTTAACCTCACGATCCATTATTTCGACGGGTTCTTCGATGAATTGAAGTTTTTCGTTGATTTGGATTTCATCTAACGAAATAGTGAAATCTTCTTTAGCAAAACATTTCTTCAAATTCGAGACATGGAAAGTGTTATGTACAGCCGCGAGTTGTTGAGGTAACTCAAGTCGGTAAGCTACTGGTCCGACACGATCAATAATCTTGAATGGTCCAATAAACCTTGGATTTAATTTCCCTTGTTTACCAAATCGAACAACGCCTTTCCAAGGTGCAACTTTAAGCATGACCATCTCTCCAATTTCAAATTCTATATCTTTTCTTTTAATGTCAGCGTAGCTCTTTTGTCGACTTTGGGCGGTTTTCAACCGTTGTTGAATTTGGATGATCTTCTCGGTAGTTTCTTGTATAATCTCCGGACCCGTAATCTGTCTATCCCCCACTTCACTCCAACAAATTGGAGACCTGCACTTTCTACCATAAAGTGCTTCAAACGGCGTCATCTCAATGCTTGAATGGTAGCTGTTGTTGTAGGAAAATTCTGCTAACGGTAGATGTCGATCCCAACTGTTTCCGAAATCAATAACACATGCTCGTAGCATGTCTTCAAGCGTTTGTATCGTCCTTTCACTCTGCCCATCAGTTTGTGGATGATAGGCAGTACTCATGTCTAGACGAGTTCCTAATGCTTGCTGTAATGTCTGCCAGAATCTTGAAATAAATCTGCCATCCCTATCAGAGATAATAGAGATTGGTATTCCATGTCTGGAGACGACTTCCTTCAAATACAGTCGTGCTAACTTCTCCATCTTGTCATCTTCTCTTATTAGTAGGAAGTGTGCTGATTTGGTGAGACGATCAACTATTACCCAAATAGTATCAAAACCACTTGCAGTCCTTGGCAATTTAGTGATGAAATCCATGGTAATGTTTTCCCATTTCCATTCCGGGATTTCGGGTTGTTGAAGTAGACCTGATGGTTTCTGATGCTCAGCTTTGACCTTAGAACACGTCAAACATAATTCTACGTATTTAGCAACATCGGCTTTCATACCCGGCCACCAAAAATGTTTCTTGAGATCCTTGTACATCTTCCCCGTTCCAGGATGTATTGAGTATCTGGTTTTATGAGCTTCTCTAAGTACCATTTCTCTCATATCTCCAAATTTTGGTACCCAAATCCTTTCAGCCCTATACCGGGTTCCGTCTTCCCGAATATTAAGATGCTTCTCCGATCCTTTGGGTATTTCATCCTTTAAATTTCCCTCTTTTAAAACTCCTTGTTGCGCCTCCTTTATTTGAGTAGTAATGTTATTATGAATCATTATATTCATAGATTTTACTCGAATGGGTTCTCTGTCCTTCCTGCTCAAGGCATCGGCTACCACATTTGCCTTCCTCGGGTGGTAACGAATCTCAAAGTCGTAATCATTCAATAATTCAATCCACCTACGCTACCTCATATTCAGTTGTTTCTGATTAAATAGGTGTTGAAGACTTTTGTGGTCGGTATATATAATACTTTTGACCCCATATAAGTAGTGCCTCCAAGTCTTTAATGCAAAAACAACCGCGCCTAATTCCAAATCATGCGTCGTATAATTTTGTTCGTGAATCTTCAATTGTCTAGACGCATAAGCAATCACCTTCGTTCGTTGCATTAATACACAACCGAGACCTTGCTTTGATGCATCACAATAAATCACAAAATCATCATTCCCTTCAGGCAAAGACAATATAGGTGCCGTAGTTAGCTTTTTCTTCAATAACTGAAACGCTTTCTCTTGTTCATCATCCCATTCAAATTTCTTCCCTTTATGCGTTAATGCAGTCAAGGGTTTTGCTATTCTGGAAAAGTCTTGGATGAACCTTCTGTAGTAACCAGCTAGTCCTAAAAACTGGCGTATGTGTTTCGGAGTTTTCGGGGTTTCCCACTTTTCAACAGTTTCTATCTTTGCCGGATCCACCTTAATACCTTCTTTGTTCACTATGTGACCAAGGAATTGAACTTCTTCCAACCAAAATGCACACTTTGAAAACTTAGCGTACAATTCTTCCTTCCTCAATACTTCTAATACCTTTCTCAAATGTTCATCGTGTTCTTGGTCATTCTTTGAGTAAATAAGTATGTCATCAATGAAAACAATGACAAACTTGTCAAGGTATGGTCCACACACTCGGTTCATAAGGTCCATGAACACAGCTGGTGCATTAGTTAAACCAAACGGCATGACCATAAACTCGTAATGACCGTAACGTGTTCTGAAAGCAGTCTTTGGAATATCATCTTCTTTCACCCGCATTTGATGATACCCGGAACGTAAGTCAATCTTTGAATAAACAGACGAGCCTTGTAGTTGATCAAATAAGTCATCGATTCTCGGTAGTGGGTAGCGGTTCTTGATGGTAAGTTTGTTCAACTCTCGGTAGTCGATACACAACCTGAATGTACCATCTTTCTTCTTGACAAACAAAACAGGAGCTCCCCACGGTGATGTGCTTGGTCGAATGAAACCACGCTCTAAAAGTTCTTGTAATTGGCTTTGTAGTTCTTTCATCTCGCTGGGTGCGAGTCTGTAAGGAGCACGAGCTATTGGTGCAGCTCCTGGTACAAGATCTATTTGAAATTCAACGGATCGATGTGGGGGTAATCCCGGTAATTCTTTCGGAAATACATCAGGAAATTCTTTTGCGACGGGAACATCATTGATGCTCTTTTCTTCAGTTTGTACTTTCTCGACGTGTGCTAGAACAGCATAGCAACCTTTTCTTATTAGTTTTTGTGCCTTCAAATTACTAATAAGATGTAGCTTCGTGTTGCCCTTTTCTCCGTACACCATTAAGGGTTTTCCTTTTTCTCGTATAATGCGAATTGCATTTTTGTAACAAACGATCTCCGCTTTCACTTCTTTCAACCAGTCCATACCGATTATCACATCAAAACTCCCTAACTCTACTGGTATCAAATCAATCTTAAATGTTTCGCTAACCAGTTTAATTTCTCGATTCCGACATATATTATCTGCTGAAATTAATTTACCATTTGCTAATTCGAGTAAAAATTTACTATCCAAAGGCGTCAATGGACAACTTAATTTAGCACAAAAATCTCTACTCATATAGCTTCTATCCGCACCCGAATCAAATAAAACGTAAGCAGATTTATTGTCAATAAGAAACGTACCCGTAACAAGCTCCGGGTCTTCCTGTGCCTCTGCCGCATTAATATTGAAAACTCTTCCACGGCCTTGTCCATTCGTGTTCTCCTGGTTCGGGCAATTTCTAATAATGTGGCCCGGTGTTCCACATTTATAACAAACTACATTGGCATAACTTGCTCCGACACTACTTGCTCCGCCATTACTCGTTCCGACACCATTTGTTCCTTTTGTTCTATTAACCCCTGGTCCGTAGATCTCACACTTCGCCGGGCTATGACCATTTCTTTTACACTTGTTGCAAAATTTGGTGCAGAACCCCGAGTGATTCTTTTCATACCTTTGGTATAGCTGCTTCTGATTGTTGTTGTTGTTGCGGTTATTATTGTTGTTGGGATGATTGTTGTAGTTGCTGTTGTTGTTGTTGTTGGGCCGTTTGTTGTAGTTGCGATTGATGTTGCGATTGTTGGGATAATTGTTGCGATTATTGTTGTAATTGCTGTTGTTGTTGTATTGGTGATTCTTATCACCGTTTTCCTCCCACTTTCTTTTGACTTGCTTCACATTGGCCTCTTCAGCAGTCTGTTCTTTAATTCTTTCTTCAATCTGGTTCACTAGTTTGTGAGCCATTCTACATGCCTGTTGTATGGAGGCGGGCTCGTGTGAACTTATATCTTCTTGGATTCTTTCCGGTAATCCTTTCACAAACGCGTCGATCTTCTCTTCCTCATCTTCGAATGCTCCCGGACACAATAGGCACAATTCTGTGAATCGTCTTTCGTACGTGGTAATATCAAATCCTTGGGTTCGTAACCCTCTAAGTTCTGTCTTGAGCTTATTGACCTCAGTTCTGGGACGGTACTTCTCGTTCATCAAGTGCTTGAATGCTGACCACGGTAGTGCGTACGCATCATCTTGTCCTACTTGCTCTAGATAGGTATTCCACCATGTTAACGCAGAACCTGTGAAGGTATGCGTAGCGTACTTCACTTTGTCCTCTTCAGTACACTTACTTATGGCAAACACCGATTCAACCTTCTCGGTCCACCGTTTCAATCCGATCGGTCCTTCAGTTCCATCAAATTCCAAAGGTTTGCAGGCAGTGAATTCTTTGTAGGTGCATCCTACACGATTTCCTGTACTGCTAGATCCAAGGTTATTGTTGGTATGTAGCGCAGCCTGTACTGCGGCTATGTTTGAAGCTAGAAAAGTACGGAATTCCTCTTCATTCATATTCACGGTGTGTCGAGTAGTCGGTGCCATTTCCTTCAAAATAGTTAAATGGAACAAGTTAATCATACAGAATATTAAGAGTAGTTAATAGTATTTCGTAGCATAATATGAACTCATTTATAAAAGCTTTTTCTTCATATTAGCGTTTTATAAGTTTAAATTCGGGTAGTACCTACCCGTTAAGTTCATACTTAGTAGCTAATATACAATTCAACTACTACAATTCTATATGAAAAACTGATTATAATAATATTTCGCGTTCAAACTTTTACACAATATTTTACAAACTTACAATACCGCTTATTTTACATATAGCATGAAATATAGCACACAATAAATTTGATACAAGATGGTTGTGAAGATAATTCTAGCTAGTACACAAGTCGTTCAGCAAAGGCAATAAAGACACGTAATTCATACGTCCAGAAACAAGTCATGCATTCTGGTTTTACTAGGATTACTTCCCATCCTTGGTCTTGTGGAACATAACCGTTATGGCCGTTGATAAGACAGCGTGTTGTAATGTCGTCAAAGGGACGAGGGTTACGTAATGTCCAACAGTCCCGTAACAATCTAAAAACCTCATTTCTTACCCCAATTACCGACTCCGTCACTTGTGGGAACGTTTTGTTTAATAGCTGTAGCCCGATGTTCTTTTTCTCACTTTGGTGAGAAGCGAACATTACTAACCTGTAAGCATAGCATGCTTCTTTATGTTGCATGTTAGCCGCTTTTTCTAAATCATGAAGTCCTATATTCGGATACATTGAGTCAAAATAATTTCTTAACCCGTTGCGTAAAATAGCATTTGGGTTCCCCGCAATATATGCGTCAAAGTAAACACATCGTAACTTATGGGTTTCCCAATGTGATATCCCCCATCTTTCAAACAAAAGTCTATTATAAACTAAGACATTCTTGGAACGTTCTTCGAATGTCTTACAAACTGATCTCGCCTTAAATAGTTGTGCCGAAGAATTCTGACCGACTCTAGACAAGATTTCATCAATCATGTCTCCGGGTAGATCTCTTAAAATATTGGGTTGTCTATCCATTTTGTGTTTTTATACTGTAAAATAGACAAGAGTTAGATTCATAAAAAAAAATACTTATTAATACAAGCAATTTTTACATATATCATAAAGCATAAGCACACTATATTACATATATTACACCACACGAATACAACTATCTTATTCCGACTCGCTTGTTTCTTCTTCTTCGGTTTTGGTTCGTTTTGCCAAGTTTCTAGGGATATATGATGTTCCCCTAATACGAGCCGTCGTGATCCACATTGGTTTAGAAAAACCTGGTGGTTTAGAGGTTCCCGGGTCATTGTTACAACTTAAGGACTTCGGGGGTTGACGATACATATAAAGTTCATCGGGGTTGGAATTAGATTTCTCTATTTTTATGCCCTTTCCCTTATTATTTTCTTTTGCCTTTTTAAATTCAGTTGGGGTAATTTCTATAACATCATCGGAATTCTCGTCGGAATCCGATTCATCGGAGAATTGGTAATCCTCCCAATATTTTGCTTCCTTGGCGGAAACACCATTGACCATAATTAACCTTGGTTGGTTGGTTGAGGATTTTCTTTTACTTAACCGTTTTATTATTTCCCCCACCGGTTCTATTTCTTCACCCGGTTCCGATTCTTCTTCCGGTTCCGATTCTTCTTCCGGTTCCGACTCTTCTTTCGGTTCCTCTTCGGGAACTTGTGAATCAGTCCACGAATAATTCCAATTTACATTTGACTCTTCATTATTATTAAGTGAGTCAATGGGACTTGTTCTAGAGGTAGACATCTATCACATAATATCAAACGCGTTAAGAGATTAATATATCACATAATATTCACATGTTAAAAATGTATAGTTTCCAACAAAATTTGTTAAGCAATCATTTTTCAAGTAAACACGGTCGAAGTCCAGACTCACTAATGCATCATAACAAACTCGATAAGACACACTAATGCAAAATTCTAGTTCTCTAAGACCAACGCTCGGATACCAACTGAAATGTCCCGTTCTTATTGATTAAAAACGTTCCATATTAATTGATTTCGTTGCGAGGTTTTGACCTCTATATGAGACGTTTTTCAAAGACTGCATTCATTTTAAAACAAACCATAACCTTTATTTCATCAATAAAGGTTTAAAAAGCTTTACGTAGATTATCAAATAATGATAATCTAAAATATCCTGTTTACCCACGACCATTACATAATGGTTTACAATACAAATATGTTACAACAAAATAAGTTTCTTGAATGCAGTTTTTACACAATATCATACAAGCATGGACTCCAAATCTCGTCCTTATTTAAGTATGCGACAGCGGAAGCTCTTAATAATCACCTGAGAATAAACATGCTTAAAACGTCAACAAAAATGTTGGTGAGTTATAGGTTTAACCTATATATATCAAATCATAATAATAGACCACAAGATTTCATATTTCAATACACATCCCATACATAGAGATAAAAATCATTCATATGGTGAACACCTGGTAACCGACATTAACAAGATGCATATATAAGAATATCCCCATCATTCCGGGACACCCTTCGGATATGATATAAATTTCGAAGTACTAAAGCATCCGGTACTTTGGATGGGGTTTGTTAGGCCCAATAGATCTATCTTTAGGATTCGCGTCAATTAGGGTGTCTGTTCCCTAATTCTTAGATTACCAGACTTAATAAAAAGGGGCATATTCGATTTCGATAATTCAACCATAGAATTTAGTTTCACGTACTTGTGTCTATTTTGTAAATCATTTATAAAACCTGCATGTATTCTCATCCCAAAAATATTAGATTTTAAAAGTGGGACTATAACTCACTTTCACAGATTTTTACTTCGTCGGGAAGTAAGACTTGGCCACTGGTTGATTCACGAACCTATAACAATATATACATGTATATCAAAGTATGTTCAAAAAATATATTTACAACACTTTTAATATATTTTGATGTTTTAAGTTTATTAAGTCAGCTGTCCTCGTTAGTAACCTACAACTAGTTGTCCACAGTTAGATGTACAGAAATAAATCGATAAATATTATCTTGAATCAATCCACGACCCAGTGTATACGTATCTCAGTATTGATCACAACTCAAACTATATATATTTTGGAATCAACCTCAACCCTGTATAGCTAACTCCAACATTCACATATAGAGTGTCTATGGTTGTTCCGAAATATATATAGATGTGTCGACATGATAGGTCGAAACATTGTATACGTGTCTATGGTATCTCAAGATTACATAATGTACGATACAAGTTGATTAAGTTATGGTTGGAATAGATTTGTTACCAATTTTCACGTAGCTAAAATGAGAAAAATTATCCAATCTTGTTTTACCCATAACTTCTTCATTTTAAATCCATTTTGAGTGAATCAAATTGCTATGGTTTCATATTGAACTCTATTTTATGAATCTAAACAGAAAAAGTATAGGTTTATAGTCGGAAAAATAAGTTACAAGTCGTTTTTGTTAAGGTAGTCATTTCAGTCGAAAGAACGACGTCTAGATGACCATTTTAGAAAACATACTTCCACTTTGAATTTAACCATAATTTTTGGATATAGTTTCATGTTCATAATAAAAATCATTTTCTCAGAATAATAACTTTTAAATCAAAGTTTATCATAGTTTTTAATTAACTAACCCAAAACAGCCCGCGGTGTTACTACGACGGCGTAAATCCGGTTTTACGGTGTTTTTCGTGTTTCCAGGTTTTAAATCATTAAGTTAGCATATCATATAGATATATAACATGTGTTTAGTTGATTTTAAAAGTCAAGTTAGAAGGATTAACTTTTGTTTGCGAACAAGTTTAGAATTAACTAAACTATGTTCTAGTGATTACAAGTTTAAACCTTCGAATAAGATAGCTTTATATGTATGAATCGAATGATGTTATGAACATCATTACTACCTTAAGTTCCTTGGATAAAACTACTGGAAAATAGAAAAATGGATCTAGCTTCAATGGATCTTTGGATGGCTCGAAGTTCTTGAAGTAGAATCATGACACGAAAACAAGTTCAAGTAAGATCATCACTTGAAATAAGATTGTTATAGTTATAAAAATTGAACCAAAGTTTGAATATGATTATTACCTTGTATTAGAATGATAACCTACTGTAAGAAACAAATGTTTCTTGAGGTTGGATGATCACCTTACAAGATTGGAAGTGAGCTAGCAAACTTGAAAGTATTCTTGATTTTATGTAACTAGAACTTGTAGAATATATGAAGAACACTTAGAACTTGAAGATAGAACTTGAGAGAGATCAATTAGATGAAGAAAATTGAAGAATGAAAGTGTTTGTAGGTGTTTTTGGTCGTTGGTGTATGGATTAGATATAAAGGATATGTAATTTTGTTTTCATGTAAATAAGTCATGAATGATTACTCATATTTTTGTAATTTTATGAGATATTTCATGCTAGTTGCCAAATGATGGTTCCCACATGTGTTAGGTGACTCACATGGGCTGCTAAGAGCTGATCATTGGAGTGTATATACCAATAGTACATACATCTAAATGCTGTGTATTGTACGAGTACGAATACGGGTGCATACGAGTAGAATTGTTGATGAAACTGAACGAAGATGTAATTGTAAGCATTTTTGTTAAGTAGAAGTATTTTGATAAGTGTCTTGAAGTCTTTCAAAAGTGTATGAATACATATTAAAACACTACATGTATATACAGTTTAACTGAGTCGTTAAGTCATCGTTAGTCGTTACATGTAAATGTTGTTTTGAAACCTTTAGGTTAACGATCTTGTTGAATGTTGTTAACCCATTATTTATTATAACAAATGAGATGTTAAATTGTTATATTATCATGATATTATGATATATAATATATCTTAGTATGATATATATACAGTTAAATGTCGTTACAACGATAATCGTTACATATATGTCTCGTTTCGAAATCATTAAGTTAGTAGTCTTATTTTTACATATGTATTTCATTGTTAATACACTTAATAATATATTTACTTATCATTTAACATAATTAACCAAGTGTATCAATATCTTAATATGATTCATATGTACCTAGTAAGACGTTGTTATAACGATAATCGTTATATATATCGTTTTCGAGTTTCTTAAATTAATAGTCTCATTTTTATGTATATAACTCATTGTTAAAATACCTAATGAGATACATACTTATAATAAAATCATGTTAACTATATAATAACCATATATATGTCATCGTATAGTTTTTACAAGTTTTAACGTTCGTGAATCACCGGTCAACTTGGGTGGTCAATTGTCTATATGAAACATATTTCAATTAATCAAGTCTTAACAAGTTTGATTGCTTAACATGTTGGAAACATTTAATCATGTAAATATCAATCTCAATTAATATATATAAACATGGAAAAGTTCGGGTCACTACATTTTTGGATGCTATCTGTGAATTTAGTCGTGATTTGTACTAATCATGAAACATAGAAACAAATTTTCTACAGTTTGATAGTAACCTTCAACTGAATCGTACCACTTTTTTTTTTATAAAAATATATAATTAATATTAACAAATATATCAATAATATTACACTAATAATAATAATTATATAAATAATAATAATAATAATTAATAATAATATCAACAACAATGATAATAATAATTATAATAATAACTAAAATCATAATTTGACTACTGATTATATTGATATTACTAATATTAACCATAATATTAGTAATTAAATATATTATATAATAATACTGATATTAATATTTAATACTTATTCTAATAATAGTAATGAAAGTAATAATAATAATATTAGTAAAGATGACAAATTAAATACGTTAAATTTCATATCTATATATTGTGACAACCCGGAAATTTCTGACCAAATTTAAACTTAACTCTTATTTGATTTTGACACGATAAGCAAGTCTGTAATGTTTAGTCTCAAAAATTTTGGAAACTATGTTCATATATTCAAAATACCCTTTGACTATTTCTGACGATTCACGAACAAAATTGTGTGTTAAAATAAGTAAATAAATATATATAACATACAAATATTAACTATTCAATAAATGTCATATTATATAACATAATATTACCTAAATAATAATATAGTATTATATTAAATTACAGGTTGAATAAAATTTATATGTTAATATTATTATCATTACTTTTATTACTGTTAATATTAATATTTATATTAGTAATATTATTACTTCCAATATAAATGATGTATATAAAAATTTGATATATTTAAGTTGTATTATTATTATTATTACTATTAATCTTATTATTATCATTAATAATATTAAAATTATTATAACTAGTATTATTATTAGTATCATTAATAAGGTTATTATTGTTATTTTTATTATTATTATCATTAACTAAAATTATTAAAATTTTCATTTTCGTATTTTTATTTATCATTTATTATACTAGACTATTAACAATAATACTATTATATTTAGTAAAATTATTAATTATTAGTAATATTATTTGCTAAATATCAAAAGCTTATGAATTATATATGTATATATAAACACATATGTATAAATAGATATATCAAAATCAGATATACATATAAAATACGATTTTATACATACATACATACATACATACATACATATATATATATATATATATATATATATATATATATATATATATATATATATATATATATATATATATATATATATATATATATATATAAATAGATACAACTTTATATATATAAACATAGATACAGATATTGATATTTATTTAAACACAGGATTATACGCGTAATTATTCAATTATCAGATTCATTATTTTCTTTATCTGTTTCTTTCTCTCCTGCCTTTTGTTCTCACCCGTGATATAGTGTCGACATCTCCCTATCTGCTCATGATTTTCTGTCTAGTTCCACCTTCACAACAAAACAGCTTATATCAGTTCTTGATTGTGCATCAATCATCCACTTTCACACCTTAATTATTTGCTGCTATTCGTAATCTAAACAGGAACCGAGAACAAGAATACCTGTTCGAGTTATATTTTTTTTAACTCGAATAACGAATCAATCTTCAAAAACTATAATTGCAGTTGCATTACGAATCTTCTTCTCAAACTACATGTAAAATCTCAGATTTAAATTCCTCATATCGATCAATAATTTTGAAATCAAAGGTAAATTCAAAAAAAAGTCAATATCTGTGTTCATGTTAAAATTCGAATTCAATTGGAAGTTGTAGGTTCAATTGATGTTACAAAAAGTATCTAGGAGGGATTTGTTACTTATGTCATGTTGGAATTTCGATCCAAAACTGTCCAAATTTTAAAATCGTGTATTGAGTTGATACGTGTTCTTGTTTTGTCCATCATAGCTCGATTCTTGTTTCTTTTGTTTAAATTAATTCACTCAACCTTTATGAGTCGATTCTGTTTGTTAATAAGGGGTTTAGTACTACTCTGTAATTTGTTGATACAAATGATTTTAACGGTGATCGAGTTTAGAAGAAGAAGATGAATACATAATACTGGTTATATTATTTTGTTACAGGATTAAAACAGAAAAAGGAAAACAGATTGGACGGTTTGAGGTGCTGGGAGTAATCGGGAGGTCTCGGGTTCGAGCCCGGTCTCCTGCAATTCTTTTTACAGAAGTTTAAAGGGTATAAACCTTTAATATTTTTCTTATTATTATTATTATCATCATCATTTTCATTATTATTATGATTACTATTGTTGTGTTATTATTATTATTATTAATAATTGTTATTATTACAAGTATTATTATTATTATTATTATTATTATTATTATTATTATTATTATTATTATTATTATTATTATTATTATTATTATTATTATCATTTTCATTATTGTTATTACAAGTATTATGATTATTATTATTAATACCATTACTAATGTATGTATTATTATCTTAACATGATTAGGATTATTATTAGTATCATTTATTAGTTATTAGGATTATTATTATTAACCTAAGTATCATATATATAAATATTAGAGTTATTACTATTATTATTAACATGTGTATTAGTATATATATTATCATTATTAGTATCATGATTACAATTATTAGTATTGTTATTATTAAAATTACTATTATTATTATTATTATTATTATTATTATTATTATTATTATTATTATTATCATTTTTACAAAAAATATTATTTTTATTAAAAGTATAATTATTATCACTATTAGAAGAACTATCTTTTTTTTTACTATCATTATTATCATCATTATTATTTTGACAACAATATTATTATTTTTATATTATTATTGCTATTATTAATACTAGTATCAATATTGTTATCATAATAACTATTATTATTATTAATGTAAAATAAAACAACTTTTTATTTATTATTATTATCAATATTATTTTATTAAATAACTATTAATTATATAAAACCATATTTACTACATATAACATAACTATAGTAATACTTTTATAATAAATATTAATAAATGTAAATAATTAGGTTACTAATGAAACACATAATTAAAATAACAGTTTAATCACTAATAATATATAACTTGTTCGATTACCATTATAGGTATTAATATATATAAATGATATAGGTTCGTGAATCCGAGGTCAACCCTGCATTGTTCAATATAGTCATATGTATTTTTACTACAAAATACACTATGGTGAGTTTCATTTGCTCCCTTTTTAAATGCTTTTGCAATATATATTTTTGGGACTGAGAATACATGCGCTGCTTTTATAAATGCTTTACGAAATAGACACAAGTGATCGAAACTACATTCTATGGTTAGATTATCAAACCGAATATGCCCATTTTTAGCTTGGTAGCCTAAGAATTGGTGTTTATTATAATTGCCACCAATTGATGCGAATCCTAAAGATAGATCTATTTGGCCCAACAAGCCTCATCCGAGTTACGGATGCTTTAGTACTTCGATTTATCATGTCCGATGAGAGTCCCGGAATGATGAGGATATTCTATATGCATCCTGTTAAGGTCGGTTACCAGGTGTTCAGTCCATATGAATGAATTTTAATTCGCGGGTTACGCGTGTCAACATATGAAATCTTGTGGTCTATTAAAATGATGGAAATGAATGATTATGATAAACTAATGAACTCACCAACCTTTTGGTTGACACTTGAAAGCATGTTTATTCTCAGGTATGAAAGAAATCTTCCGCTGTGCATTTTCTCATTTTAAAGATATTACTTGGAGTCATTCATGACATATTTCAAAAGACGTTGCATTCGAGTTGTTGAATTCATCAAGATTATTATTAAGTCAATTATAGTTGGATATACTATGAAATGGTATGCATGCCGTCAACTTTCGATGTAAAGAAAGTTTGTCTTTTGAAAACGAATGTAATGTTTGTAAAATGTATCATATAGAGGTCAAGTACCTCGCGATGTAACCAATTGTAATGTATTCGTCCAGATGGATTAGGACGGGTCGTTTTAGGTGGTATCAGAGCGGTGGTCTTAGCGAACCAGGTCTGCATTAGTGTGTCTAACTGATAGTTATTAGGATGCATTAGTGAGTCTGGACTTCGACCGTGTCTGCATGTCAAAAGTTTTGCTTATCATTTGTTGTCGGAAATTACCTGCTTATCATTCTTAGTCTAGACACATCTTATTGCATTAATTGCATGAATAGTGTATAGACAAAATTCATATCTTAGCGTATATGCTAATCCATATCTTAGAGTATCTGTTACCGTAGACTGCCTGACATATGCCGTAAATTCCTCTGTAGTCTACGAAATCTTTAGTACTATATATATAGATATTCTATGTAATTAGAATATCATCTGGTATCCGAAAATCATTTTATATCAAAAAATTCTTTATTCAATCGTACGAAATGGAACATGTCACTAGTTCAAGATATTCTGAACCCGACAGCTATTCCGACATGGATGTTCACCTAAGCTCCGAAAGCAGCGTCACCAGAATGAATCAACCAATCATCCATCCCCAATTTATCTGATGGGTTCATAGTCGACTTAATCAATGGAGACGCAAAGAATGCGATCCCTTCCACCAACAGAATTCACCTCTTGACAATGAACCTGAAGCGCTTACCGGCGAACCTGTTTGAGACACCATTTTCTCTCTCATTTTCAGAGTATCTCGTCACGATCATATACTATCTCAAATTCTAAACCTCATTCATCCGCTCGTCCGAACCGACAATCATTCCGGTATAATAGAAGAAGTCAACGAGCTTCACGCCCGAGTTGTAGCCTTGGAAAATATGGTGTAAAACGTACCAGCTTCAACAACATCACCAGCACCAACAATATCACCAACATCAATACCAGTACCACCAACAACCCAAGCTTCAACATCACGTGCCTCAACATCTCATTCTGTACCTCGAGTATAATCATCGTTCTACATGACGTTCTACCTCTTCGTTCTTCATGATGATTATGTAATCTCTAATGTTTTAGAGATTATGTATTCTAGATCTAACGGTAAACCAGATGAGTTTAATATCAAGTTAACTCATTAAATCCAAAATTACATATGAAGAAAATATATATGTATATATGTTTTCATAAAGATTGTAATTAAAAATTCTTTCGTACAAACTGTTAATGGTTAAAATATTTTAAAGGGTAGGTAATACCCGAGGAATATTTAGATTTCGCATTAATAAAGTTACACTGTACATTCTCCGAAGCTGATTCAGCAGTCATTTACTATCCTGCTTACAAGCACCGATATACGTATCCGTTCACCGCAGAATAACCAATTTCATTCAATTTTATATTTGGATTTTGACTTATCAGAATCTAATAAGTGGCATAATGAAGAAAACACTGGACAAAATAAAATTTGTTTGAAACAAACAAATTAACTATGAGAAATTTTGTTAAGAATCCACGCCAACTGTTCCTAGCTAACTGTTCCTAGCTAACTGATTACATTTTATTTATCGCAATTTAATTATCGCAATTTATATTCTCACAATTTTATTTATTGTCATTTAATTTCTGTTATTTATTTTACGCACTTTAAATATCGGGACACGTATACAAGGTTTTGACATATCATAGCGACGCATCTATATATATTATTTAGAATAACCATAGACACTTTATATGCAGTAATGCTGGAGTTAGCTATACAGGGTTGAGGTTGATTCTACAATAATATATATACTTTGAGTTGTGATCGAGTCTGAGACATGTACACGGGTCACGATACGTATTAATTAATTCGAATTTTATAAATTAAACTATTTATGAATTATTGGACTGTTAACTGTGGACTATCGACTGTGGACTAAAAACATTGGACAATTAAAATGAATAAAAATATTGATTATAACATATGAAACTAAACATTTCTTCAAGTTTGCCACTTGATTTCATCTTAAACCTCATTGGTATTTTGACGGTTACAATCTGCGTTCAAACCTTTCATAATTCTTGAAAATACCTCAATCGAGAGGATGAACCAACCGTACTTCATCTACGGAAGAAAAGATTGATACATATAGTTATGCACCTGAAAACACTCGGAACCTGAGTAAACATTTAACACGTATCTGTGCTAATTCCTTTAGTGTTATTATTACCCAAAATAACTTGGTGATTCCTTTCAAAGTAGCAAATTTTGTCACAGCTCCAGCAAATCAACTTCGACTTTTTGTTCGAAACAACCTTATTATAACCTTGATATATATGCGTGCTCTTTATTGTTACCGGGGAACCTTTTATATTCCACCATATTACCATCAGCGTTTAATCATCTAAAAACACAATTCTCCTGAAACCACCTCGGATTGGTAACCGGCGATTCAGATATCATAGCATTAAATGCAGAGGAAACTTTAAAATTATAGATGGTCTAAACGGCCAAAATTTTGATGATAAAGAAGGGAGTGTTACGAACGCTCGATAGAAAATTTGGTACTGAAGAACAGATTGAGTAAACCATGAAGGAGACCAAGGCAAAATACAAGGACCATACCATATATTCAAAGAAACCAGGTAATTCTGGATCCGATGAAACCTTCAACGAATATCTTGCTCCGTACTCATGTTAAAATCTTTCGGAAAATCTTTCTTCATCAACCATCGAACTTAGAAATTCTAAAATATCATCATAAATATCTTCGATATTTCTGAAGATATTTTCATAAATATTCTCGTTTGAAATTATTTATCTCTTCGTGCTATCTACATCTATATTATATCATAAAGGAAACTACTTTAGTTTCTAAATTTCTTTAAAATTCGAGTTTGAATTATGAATGATTTTGAAGTAGTGTTGGAAATTGATGCATGAGTTAGTATAATATAATGACACTTGATCAACGTGATTATATTACAGTAAGTCATGTTGAGTTTATAATGGGACGTGATGATTCACAGATCCTAACGTCATCATGTGTCATGTTACAGAACTCTTTCATTCTACTTAACCTCCGAACATATCAAGAAAAATATATTCTTGATAATTCTAACTTCTATAATTCTGGTAATTTAATCAATCAAATCGTGCTATTACAATTCTTCTGCTTAGTATATTATGATCATTCAAAATTTCATACATATGAATTCTGGACCATTATTCGCTTGACTTGGAGTCGGGAAGAGAAAACAAGAGCATGGAGCTCCGAAATATAAAGGAAAATATAAAGCTGATCACAAACACAGAAATCACAAACCGTGAATATCAATGTGTATAGCAACATAAAGACACGAAAGAATTAAAAACACTAAAACCCCAAGGGCGAAGTAGAAGAAAATAGATTCCTCCGGTGGAAGTTGGAAAAGGAGAATGATTGTTGTAATAGTCAGGATAAGGACAAGAATTAGAACTGGATTAAACATTTTCATAATCTTTTGGATATATGAAATAAGAAAGAAAGTATAGAAATGGTAAGAATAATGGAACGGAAAAGTTTAATTTATAATGGAAATATCAGACAGAGTAATCAAGGCAGATCACCGTATTTATTAAACGAGATCTTAATTCCCCTATTCACCGAAGAATCAGATCTTATAGATTTCGAAGATTTTCTTTAAATCCCTTAAATTCCAGAATTCAACCATGACAACGACAAAGGTTAAGCCGAATCTGCATTTACTCATATCGCTCGTTTGTGACAGCTTCACTCGTACTCTTCACATAAATGAATTGTTTTATCCATATTACTCAATGATGATAAAACTCTATTTATCAACTCATATTCGTCATGAAAATATTTTTATTGTTAGCCATGACAACCTCACTCAAATTTCGGGACAAAATTTCTTTAACGGGTAGGTACTGTGACGACCCAGAAATTTCCGACCAAATTTAAACTTAACTCTTATTTGATTTCGACACGATAAGCAAGTCTGTAATGTTTAGTCTCGAAAATTTTGGAAACTATGTTCATATATTCAAAATACCCTTTGACTATTTTCGACGATTCACGAACAAAATTGTGTGTTAAAATAATTAAATAAATATATATAACATACAAATATTAACTATTCAGCGTTTAATCATCTAAAAACACAATTCTCCTGAAACCACCTCGGATTGGTAACCGGCGATTCAGATATCATAGCATTAAATGCAGAGGAAACTTTAAAATTATAGATGGTCTAAACGGCCAAAATTTTGATGATAAAGAAGGGAGTGTTACGAACGCTCGATAGAAAATTTGGTACTGAAGAACAGATTGAGTAAACCATGAAGGAGACCAAGGCAAAATACAAGGACCATACCATATATTCAAAGAAACCAGGTAATTCTGGATCCGATGAAACCTTCAACGAATATCTTGCTCCGTACTCATGTTAAAATCTTTCGGAAAATCTTTCTTCATCAACCATCGAACTTAGAAATTCTAAAATATCATCATAAATATCTTCGATATTTCTGAAGATATTTTCATAAATATTCTCGTTCGAAATTATTTATCTCTTCGTGCTATCTACATCTATATTATATCATAAAGGAAACTACTTTAGTTTCTAAATTTCTTTAAAATTCGAGTTTGAATTATGAATGATTTTGAAGTAGTGTTGGAAATTGATGCATGAGTTAGTATAATATAATGACACTTGATCAACGTGATTATATTACAGTAAGTCATGTTGAGTTTATAATGGGACGTGATGATTCACAGATCCTAACGTCATCATGTGTCATGTTACAGAACTCTTTCATTCTACTTAACCTCCGAACATATCAAGAAAAATATATTCTTGATAATTCTAACTTCTATAATTCTGGTAATTTAATCAATCAAATCGTGCTATTACAATTCTTCTGCTTAGTATATTATGATCATTCAAAATTTCATACATATGAATTCTGGACCATTATTCGCTTGACTTGGAGTCGGGAAGAGAAAACAAGAGCATGGAGCTCCGAAATATAAAGGAAAATATAAAGCTGATCACAAACACAGAAATCACAAACCGTGAATATCAATGTGTATAGCAACATAAAGACACGAAAGAATTAAAAACACTAAAACCCCAAGGGCGAAGTAGAAGAAAATAGATTCCTCCGGTGGAAGTTGGAAAAGGAGAATGATTGTTGTAATAGTCAGGATAAGGACAAGAATTAGAACTGGATTAAACATTTTCATAATCTTTTGGATATATGAAATAAGAAAGAAAGTATAGAAATGGTAAGAATAATGGAACGGAAAAGTTTAATTTATAATGGAAATATCAGACAGAGTAATCAAGGCAGATCACCGTATTTATTAAACGAGATCTTAATTCCCCTATTCACCGAAGAATCAGATCTTATAGATTTCGAAGATTTTCTTTAAATCCCTTAAATTCCAGAATTCAACCATGACAACGACAAAGGTTAAGCCGAATCTGCATTTACTCATATCGCTCGTTTGTGACAGCTTCACTCGTACTCTTCACATAAATGAATTGTTTTATCCATATTACTCAATGATGATAAAACTCTATTTATCAACTCATATTCGTCATGAAAATATTTTTATTGTTAGCCATGACAACCTCACTCAAATTTCGGGACAAAATTTCTTTAACGGGTAGGTACTGTGACGACCCAGAAATTTCCGACCAAATTTAAACTTAACTCTTATTTGATTTCGACACGATAAGCAAGTCTGTAATGTTTAGTCTCGAAAATTTTGGAAACTATGTTCATATATTCAAAATACCCTTTGACTATTTTCGACGATTCACGAACAAAATTGTGTGTTAAAATAATTAAATAAATATATATAACATACAAATATTAACTATTCAGCGTTTAATCATCTAAAAACACAATTCTCCTGAAACCACCTCGGATTGGTAACCGGCGATTCAGATATCATAGCATTAAATGCAGAGGAAACTTTAAAATTATAGATGGTCTAAACGGCCAAAATTTTGATGATAAAGAAGGGAGTGTTACGAACGCTCGATAGAAAATTTGGTACTGAAGAACAGATTGAGTAAACCATGAAGGAGACCAAGGCAAAATACAAGGACCATACCATATATTCAAAGAAACCAGGTAATTCTGGATCCGATGAAACCTTCAACGAATATCTTGCTCCGTACTCATGTTAAAATCTTTCGGAAAATCTTTCTTCATCAACCATCGAACTTAGAAATTCTAAAATATCATCATAAATATCTTCGATATTTCTGAAGATATTTTCATAAATATTCTCGTTCGAAATTATTTATCTCTTCGTGCTATCTACATCTATATTATATCATAAAGGAAACTACTTTAGTTTCTAAATTTCTTTAAAATTCGAGTTTGAATTATGAATGATTTTGAAGTAGTGTTGGAAATTGATGCATGAGTTAGTATAATATAATGACACTTGATCAACGTGATTATATTACAGTAAGTCATGTTGAGTTTATAATGGGACGTGATGATTCACAGATCCTAACGTCATCATGTGTCATGTTACAGAACTCTTTCATTCTACTTAACCTCCGAACATATCAAGAAAAATATATTCTTGATAATTCTAACTTCTATAATTCTGGTAATTTAATCAATCAAATCGTGCTATTACAATTCTTCTGCTTAGTATATTATGATCATTCAAAATTTCATACATATGAATTCTGGACCATTATTCGCTTGACTTGGAGTCGGGAAGAGAAAACAAGAGCATGGAGCTCCGAAATATAAAGGAAAATATAAAGCTGATCACAAACACAGAAATCACAAACCGTGAATATCAATGTGTATAGCAACATAAAGACACGAAAGAATTAAAAACACTAAAACCCCAAGGGCGAAGTAGAAGAAAATAGATTCCTCCGGTGGAAGTTGGAAAAGGAGAATGATTGTTGTAATAGTCAGGATAAGGACAAGAATTAGAACTGGATTAAACATTTTCATAATCTTTTGGATATATGAAATAAGAAAGAAAGTATAGAAATGGTAAGAATAATGGAACGGAAAAGTTTAATTTATAATGGAAATATCAGACAGAGTAATCAAGGCAGATCACCGTATTTATTAAACGAGATCTTAATTCCCCTATTCACCGAAGAATCAGATCTTATAGATTTCGAAGATTTTCTTTAAATCCCTTAAATTCCAGAATTCAACCATGACAACGACAAAGGTTAAGCCGAATCTGCATTTACTCATATCGCTCGTTTGTGACAGCTTCACTCGTACTCTTCACATAAATGAATTGTTTTATCCATATTACTCAATGATGATAAAACTCTATTTATCAACTCATATTCGTCATGAAAATATTTTTATTGTTAGCCATGACAACCTCACTCAAATTTCGGGACAAAATTTCTTTAACGGGTAGGTACTGTGACGACCCAGAAATTTCCGACCAAATTTAAACTTAACTCTTATTTGATTTCGACACGATAAGCAAGTCTGTAATGTTTAGTCTCGAAAATTTTGGAAACTATGTTCATATATTCAAAATACCCTTTGACTATTTTCGACGATTCACGAACAAAATTGTGTGTTAAAATAATTAAATAAATATATATAACATACAAATATTAACTATTCAATAAATGTCATATTATATAACATAATATTACCTAAATAATAATATAGTATTATATTAAATTACAGGTTGAATAAAATTTATATGTTAATATTATTATCATTACTTTTATTGCTGTTAATATTAATATTTATATTAGTAATATTATTACTTCCAATATAAATGATGTATATAAAAATTTGATATATTTAAGTTGTATTATTATTATTATTACTATTAATCTTATTATTATCATTAATAATATTAAAATTATTATAACTAGTATTATTATTAGTATCATTAATAAGGTTATTATTGTTATTTTTATTATTATTATCATTAACTAAAATTATTAAAATTTTCATTTTCATATTTTTATTTATCATTTATTATACTAGACTATTAACAATAATACTATTATATTTAGTAAAATTATTAATTATTAGTAATATTATTTGCTAAATATCAAAAGCTTATGAATTATATATGTATATATAAACACATATGTATAAATAGATATATCAAAATCAGATATACATATAAAATACGATTTTATACATACATATATATATATATATATATATATATATATATATATATATATATATATATATATATATATATATATATATATATATATATATATATATATATATATATATATATATATATATATATACAACTTTATATATATAAACATAGATACAGATATTGATATTTATTTAAACACAGGATTATACACGTAATTATTCAATTATCATATTCATTATTTTCTTTATCTGTTTCTTTCTCTCCTGCCTTTTGTTCTCACCCGTGATATAGTGTCGACATCTCCCTATCTGTTCACGATTTTCTGTCGAGTTCCTCCTTCACAACAAAACAGCTTATATCAGTTCTTGATTGTGCATCAATCATCCACTTTTACACCTTAATTATTTGCTGCTATTCGTAATCTAAACAGGAACCGAGAACAAGAATACCTGTTCGAGTTATATTTTTTTTAACTCGAATAACGAATCAATCTTCAAAAACTATAATTGCAATTACATTAGGAATCTTCTTCTCAAACTACATGTAAAATCTCAGATTTAAATTCCTCATATCAATCAATAATTTTGAAGTCAAAGGTAAATTCAAAAAAAAAGTCAATATCTGTGTTCATGTTAAAATTCGAATTCAATTGGAAGTTGTAGGTTCAATTGATGTTACAAAAAGTATCTAGGAGGGATTTGTTACTTATGTCATGTTGGAATTTCGATCCAAAACTGTCCAAATTTTAAAATCGTGTATTGAGTTGATACGTGTTCTTGTTTTGTCCATCATACCTCGATTCTCGTTTCTTTTGTTTAAATTAATTCACTCAACCTTTATGAGTCGATTCTATTTGTTAATAAGGGGTTTAGTACTACTCTGTAATTTATTGATACAAATGATTTTAACGGTGATCGAGTTTAGAAGAAGAAGATGAATACATAATACTGGTTATATTATTTTATTACGGGATTAAAATAGAAAAATGAAAACAGATTGGATGGTTTGAGGTGCTGGGAGTAATTGGGAGGTCTCGGGTTCGAGCCCGGTCTCGTGCAATTCTTTTTACAGAAGTTTAAAGGGTATAAACCTTTTATATTTTTCTTATTATTATTATTATTATCATCATTTTCATTATTATTATGATTACTATTGTTGTGTTATTATTATTATTATTAATAATTGTTATTATTACAAGTATTATTATTATTATTATTATTATTATTATTATTATTATTATTATTATTATTATTATTTTCATTACTGTTATTACAAGTATTATGATTATTATTATTAATACCATTACTAATGTATGTATTATTATCTTAACATGATTAGGATTATTATTAGTATCATTTATTAGTTATTAGGATTATTATTATTATTAGCCTAAGTATCATATATATAAATATTAGAGTTATTACTATTATTATTAACATGTGTATTAGTATAAATATTATCATTATTAGTATCGTGATTACAATTATTAGTAATGTTATTATTAAAATTACTATTATTATTATTATTATTATTATTATTATTATTATTATTATTATCATTTTTACAAAAAATATCATTTTTATTAAAAGTATAATTATTATCACTATTAGAAGAATTATCATTTTTTTACTATCATTATTATCATCATTATTATTTTGACAACAATATTATTATTTTTATATTATTATTGTTATTATTAATACTAGTAAAAAAAAAACTTTAAAAGTGATAATAAAACAACTTAAAAGTTATAACAAATAAATATGTAAAATAAAACAACTTTTTATTTATTATTATTATCAATATTATTTTATTAAATAACTATTAATTATATAAAACCCTATTTACTACATATAACATAACTATAGTAATACTTTTATAATAAATATTAATAAATGTAAATAATTAGGTTACTAATGAAACACATAATTAAAATAACAGTTTAATCACTAATAATATATAACTTGTTCGATTACCATTATAGGTATTAATATATATAAATGATATAGGTTCGTGAATCCGAGGCCAACCCTGCATTGTTCAATATAGTCATATGTATTTTTACTACAAAATACAGTATGGTGAGTTTCATTTGCTCCTTTTTTAAATGCTTTTGCAATATATATTTTTGGGACTGAGAATACATGCGCTGCTTTTATAAATGCTTTACGAAATAGACACAAGTGATCGAAACTACATTCTATGGTTGGATTATCAAACTGAATATGCCCCTTTTTAGCTTGGTAGCCTAAGAATTGGTGTTTATTATAATTGCCACCAATTGATGCGAATCCTAAAGATAAATCTATTTGGCCCAACAAGCCTCATCCGAGTTACAGATGCTTTAGTACTTCGATTTATCATGTCTGATAAGAGTCCCGGAATGATGGGGATATTCTATATGCATCCTGTTAAGGTCGGTTACCAGGTGTTCAGTCCATATGAATGAATTTTAATTCGCGAGTTACGCGTGTCAACATATGAAATCTTGGGGTCTATTAAAATGATGGAAATGAATGATTATGATAAACTAATGAACTCACCAACCTTTTGGTTGACACTTGAAAGCATGTTTATTCTCAGGTATGAAAGAAATCTTCCGCTGTGCATTTGCTCATTTTAAAGATATTACTTGGAGTCATTCATGACATATTTCAAAAGACGTTGCAATCGAGTCGTTGAGTTCATCAAGATTATTATTAAGTCAATTATAGTTGGATATATTATGAAATGGTATGCATGTCGTCAACTTTCGATGTAAAAAAAGTTTGTCTTTTGAAAATGAATGCAATGTTTGTAAAATGTATCATATAGAGGTCAAGTACCTCGCGATGTAACCAATTGTAATGTATTCGTCCAGATGGATTAGGACGGGTCGTTATATATATCATCTATAATAATATAACTAATACTGAGATTAATTATTAATATTAGTATTAACAATAATAATAATATTACTATAACAACTATATTTTATCTTGTAATTAAATTTGATACCATAATATTACATATTATTAATTATGTAATACTTATATTATATAATAATACATTTGAATATTTAATATTTATATATATTGTATACATTACAACATACATATAATATAAATTGTGTACAGAATTAATATATATATATATATAATTATATATATTTATTTTAATATCGACTTAATTATTTTGTATTACACTATATATTTAATTCAAATGATTAAATAGTATTATATTAATTCAAATTAATATATACATTTATATATATATATATATATATATATATATACATATATATATATACACACATATATATATACATATATATACATATATATATATATATACATATATATATATACATATATATATATACATATATATATATATATATATACATATATATATATATACATATATATATATATATATATACATATATATATATATATATACATATATATATATATATATGTATTCACATATTTATTTGCACACAATTGTTCATGAATCGTCGGGAATAGTCAAAGGTCAAATGCATTCATGTAAGCTGTTTTAATATTTTGAGACTCAACTTTACAGACTTTGCTTATCGTGTCGGAAACATTAAATCATTTAAAGATAAAGTTTAAATTTGGTCAAAAATTTTCGGGTCGTCACAACTTAATTATCAATAAACTATCTCACTCGAAGTGTAACCTGAACATTCGAGAGTTTTGATTATTTGCTTCTTTAAATCGACTTCTCGTTGTTTATTAAAATACATTTAATAATACATAAAATCTTTATTATAAGGAAATAAAATAATCAAAATGTTTTACATTTAAGTTAATATTTTTTTAATAATATATTTCATTACGTTATAACGTATATATATATATATATATATATATATATATATATATATATATATATATATATATATATATATATATATATATATATTAATGCTCGAAAATATATTTAATATTATTTAAAATCTTTATTACAATAAAATAAATATAATCAAATTGTTTTATATTTAAATTAACATAACATTTTACCACGTTATAAAATATATATATTATCATTTAGGAATATATAAATTTGAATATATTATATATATTTGAAATATTTTAATAATATAATATCAAAACTAATTATATTAAAACTCATTTTATTTAAAGATTGTAATAAATAGAAATCATTATTTCATAAAATATTTTTAAGAAAGTAAAATCATATATAACTCATAACGAGTTTCAAATTTTTATCTTACAGTTTAATCGTGAATTGGGAGGTAAAGTCCAATGGTTAATCCAATGTATGAAATCATTTTAAAGTAAACGTCGATTTACTTAACCTGCCACTATCCATTCTCTAAGTTATCTACATTCCCAAACTTTCACTTTCACATTAAATAATATGAAAGCTAACTAGTTATCTTATCAAAGTCACGAGGAAAATATTGTAAAGCATGAATTGGAAATCAAACAGGAATCTCCACTAACCCTTGTCAAGTTCCCGTTAATTGACATATTTGTTCTTACTTGTAAATCACTTTACCATTTTCCGAATATTAATAAAAAGAAACGATTTCTCAAATAAATGTGGACCTCACAATAGAGACCCATAATCATATCATAATGTATCTGATGATTCCATCATTTGATATTATCATTTAATTCCATCGATAAATATATTAAACATATATTGAAATAAATACGTTCATGTAAAGTATTATACATCTAATACTTTGTTAATATTTTCAATTAATATAACTATATATTATATATACATGTCTATATACACATAAATGTTTGTGAATCGTCGAGCACAATCAAAGGGTAATTGATTACATGAATGTAGTTCCAACATTTTTGAGACTCAACATTACAGACTTTGCTTATCGTGTCGAAAACATATAAAGATTAAGTTTAAATTTAGTTGGAAATTTCCGGGTCGTCACACCGGTAGTTTAAGTTTAATATCGATCGAATGACAATTAAGCGTTACTATCGTTTTCTAATTAAATTCGAAACTATATATATATATATATATATATATATATATATATATATATATATATATATATATATATATATATATATATATATATATATATATATTCAATATACTTCATTTATATATATAGATAATAATTATTATTATATATTATTTTATTTTACAATATTAATTCTAACAATTACATCATATAATATTTCAAATTATTATATATATATATATATATATATATATATATATATATATATATATATATATATACATATCTATTTACAAGTAGTTGTTCGTGAATCGTCGGAACTAGTCGAGAGTTAAATGAATATATGAAAATAGTTCAAAATTTTTTGAGATTCAACATAACAGACTTTGCTTATCTTATCGGAATCATTTATAGATTTGGTTTAAAATAAGTCAAAATTTTCCGGGTCGTGACAAAAACACACCTCTCCTTTAGACGTAGTTCCCTGCAATATATTCAACAAACAATACGCGCAAAAACGTTTTCATGACATGAGCAACAATCAATTATATCACATGCAAACATTGGTGGGGCAACATGCCCCTTACATTTAATTTCACGACAAGGACTTCACAATATGCAAACATGAACAATATGGCCTAATTGCAAAAAGTCAACTCTAGTCAAAGTCAAAATTCAAATCAAGCTTAGAACTAGGAGCATGCATCTTAGTATAGCAATTAGCCAAATCAACAAGTATAAGCATCAACAAGTAAGGTTCAATTGCAATTACACCCCAATTGGTCAAACTTAGTCAAAAGTCAAAGGATCATGAACCCTAAATTCAAATTAATCGCATACAAGCATGAAAGTTGGATTCTTGTTGATCTAGACATAGCATGGAAGCATAAAATGACCAATTGTATCATTACATTCTCAATTAGATAACATCTTTGAAAACCCCCAAATTGGGATGAACCCTAAAAATTCAAAGTGTGGATTTTCACAATTAAGCATGCAAAACATGTTAAGAATCATGATAATAACAAGGATTCAACACCAATTTAGCATAATCATCATCAATTACTTATACATCTAGAAATAAGAAGAAACAAGAACATAGCAAGAATCATGCAAATAATTGAAGATAAGTGTTAATGAAACATGAATCTTACTTTACTCATGTTGAATGTTGATTAAAATGCAAGAAATCTTCACATAAGATGTTAATCAGTGCTAGGGGTCAAAGTAGATGAGCTTTGGTCGCGAGAGAATAAATAAAGTGGGTGAATAAAATGAAGTGTTTGAGTCGTATTTAAAACTTGACAGCCCAGGTCTAAGAGCGCTGCTTTTTAGGCAGGAGCGCCGCTCTTGTGAAAACAAAAGCGTTGCTTTTGGAAGAGAGGCGCCGTTCTTGGCTACTGTCCATTTTTGTTCCAAAATTACAGGTTAAAGCGTGGCTCTTGAAGAAGAAGTGTCGCTCTTGGGAGACCAAAAGCGTCGCTTCTAGGACAAAAGCGTCGCTTCTAGGACAAAAGCGCCGCTTTTGTACCTGAAGCAGTTTTACAATTTCAAAATCCATTTCAACTTAATCAAAAGCTATTTTTGCAGTTTTTTCAATTTACCCAAGTGTAAGAAATGCAACTACATGCAAATGCAACCTATAAAAACATAATATCATACAAGTCTATATGAAATGCAATCCTAAATGCACAAATATACACAAACGTGATTGTTTTGATCACGAGTCTATCACTTGACCTGTTTTAGCGCAAAGGTGTCATTTTGGGTAGAGCTTGATGTCATCAAGCTCAATAGCCTTGATGTCATCCCTATAAACCTTTAATCTATGACCATTCACCTTGAAAGTGTTCCCATTCCCATATAACTCCACATAACCCGTAGGATAGGCTCTCTTAACAATGTATGGACCCGTCCATCTAGATTTCAACTTACCGGGTGAGAACTTAAAGCGGGAGTTAAAGACTAAGACCTTGTCGTTTAGGTGAAATTGTTTGGGACCTTTGAGTCGGGCCTCGTGCCAATGCTTAGTTTTCTCTTTATACGCCAAAGAGTTATCATATGCCACTAACCTAAGCTCCTCTAATTCGTGTAATTGTGTCACCCATTTTTCCTTAGATCGTTCTAGGTCTAGGTTAACTTCCTTGATTGCCCAAAATGCCCTCTGTTCAAGCTCAACCGGGATGTGATAAGCCTTCCCATATACTAGACGGAACGGTGTGGTGCCTATTGGAGTTTTGTAAGCGGTTCTAAAGGACCATAATGCTTCATCTAGCTTAGTCGACCAAATCTTAGGGTTATTACTAACCGTCTTTTCTAAAATCTTTTTTAAGGCACGATTTGCATTCTCGACTTGACCGCTAGTTTGGGGATGGTAAGTAGTCAAAAAACGATGGTTTACACCATATTTTTCCATGACTCTTTCCATAAGACTATTAGCAAAATGTGTCCCTCGATCTGATATCAATGCTTTTGGCACACCAAACCTAGCAAACAACCCTTTCAAGCTCTTGTATTGAGCCGCCAACTTGTCCTTCTTTAAAGCTCTTGGATATGGCACCGGTCTTGTAACCTTTGAAGATTTATCACCCTTTTTCTTACCCGATTTATCATTACCCTTACCCTCGTTTGAGTTGACCTTTTCTTTATGTGACAACCCGGAAATTTCCAACCAAATTTAAACTTTAATCTTTATATGTTTCCGACACGATAAGCAATATTTGTTAAGTTAAATTTCAAGAATTTTAAACTATGTTCATACATTCATTCAACCTCGACCAAGTTCCAACGATTCACGAACCATTAAACGAATATGATTATATATGTATATGTGTATATATATTATAACTTGAAACGTAAACAAAATATTAGATTAAATACTTTATATGATTGTATCTGTTTCAAAATGTTTATCAATGGAATTAGAAGATAAGATCAAATGATTGAATTATCAGATATATTAAATTATGATTACAAGTCTCTGTTGAAAGGCCCACGTTGATTTGAGAAATCTTTCCATTTTAACAATATTCGAAAAATGGTAAAGTGATTTATAAATAAGAACAAATTGTCAATCATTGAGAACTAGACAAAGGATAGTGGAAGATTGAATCTCATAAAGACTCGATTGATCTATTTAGTTTCAAACATACAAAAACGTTTTCAGTTTAAAAAGAACATTATTATTAAAATGTATATAACTTTTATAAATATCTAGAACCACTTTTGACAACTCATTACTTAACTAGTATGATAAAGATAATGATATTTATATTTTATTTTATATATATAACGATTTAAATTAATATTATATGTATATTTATACGCGTATTATACGTACATAATTTTATACTTTTACTATACTTAAACTTTACCTTTACTTTATTTTTACTTTACTTTAACTTTAATAATTCATTTTAATAATTCATACTTTAATAATTCACTTTAATAATTCATACTTTAATAATTCACTTTAATAATTCATACTTTAATAATTCACTTTAATAATTCATACTTTAATAATTCACTTTAATAATTCAAAAATCTATTATAAATAGAATTCAATAGGTTTCATTATTTCATAGAAACTTGAAAATATTTTTCTCTAAACTCTCTCAATCGATTTACATATATATATTTACTCTGTATTATTTCAAGATATTATTAGTATACATAAAATATTACGACGGAGTGCTGTCCGAGTGTTTTCGAAATTGTTTTTCGAGTGGGATAGGATTAAGGAAATTATGGGTTATAGCTATGGAGGTGATTGAGTATGGTTCATGGGTATGCTCGTGAGGTCAATATAGTGTTTATCATTTCCGTTGCTTCTATGTACCTTTCCTGCAATATTGAATCTCAATATTGATATGTGAGTGCTCATAATTTAACTTTTACATACTAATAGTGTATCCCTGACTAGTGCTCGAGTATTTAGGATTATGCATGCTTGTACTTTTGATATTGCCCTTAGACAGGTTAGGTTGAATGTTGAATTAGTTACACTTGCGGTTGAGATAAGGTATAAGATATGCATGTCCTTGGAAAGCTAGCGAAAATTTAAGAACTTTTCCTTTAGATATCGAATGGTTTCGATGAACGGATTAGAAGTTATAATCAATTGAATTTTCGATATTTTTATTAAAAATGATTATTATTATCGTCATTTTTATCGTCGTTCTAGTTTTATCTTATTATTATCATTATTATTATCTTTATCAATAAAAGGGATTTATCATTAAAAATTGTTATTTTTTTATTATTACTATCGTTATTATCGTTAAAGTTATAATTAGTATTATTATTATTATCCAATTATTATTATTATTATTATTATTATTATTGGTATTATTATTATTATTATTATTATCATTATTAATATATATATCATTATTTAAAAATGGTTATTGTTATTGTTATTATTATTATTACTATATTATCATTAAGATAATTATTAGTATTATCGTTAATAATGTTATAGTAACTATCATTATTAATATTAGTGTAATTAAAACAAATATTTGTAACACCTAATTATTTTGATTACTATTATTATCATTATTATGAACACGATATAAAAGATGATTAAAAGCTATTAAACGAAATGATTAGGAAATAATGGGTAAGAGTATCATGAAGAAATTAAAATATTATAAGATATTGATTTAGATAAAATTATTGTTCTTATTATTTTTATCATTACTATTATTATTAAAAGTATCGTTAGTATTAAAACTATCATTTTAACAAAAATTATCATTTTAATAGAAATGTCATTGTTACTATAAAATATCATTATTATTATTATTTTAAATAGAATTATTATTTTAAAGATAATATTAAAAATTATCGTAAATATTAAAATTATCATAATTAGAATTATCATTTTATCTAATATCATCTTAGTAATTATAAATATTGATATATTTATAATAATTATTATTACAAAATAATACAACTTTTACTTACTATCATTATAGATATTATTTTATCAAATAAATATGTGATACAAACATATTTTACTACGTGTAATAACTTACTTTAATAATACCTATCATATTATCTTTATGATATTAAATGAACCCTAAAAATTTTATTACTTAATATATATAAAAGTATATTTTATTATATAAATTTAATATAAAATTTTATTTATTAATAAATAAATTATATTATTTACTCTAATAAATCTTTTAAAAATATTTAAAAATATAAAACAACGATATTTAAACTATATATTAATCATGTATAGATTTTTGGAAATTATTTTGAGTCAAATTTACTTTTGTTGACTTTTGCATATTAGTCTCGAGCATTAGGATTGTGGTACACTATGACTTGACCTAATTTGTTAAACAAATATTGATCAACACATAAATATATATAATTAATTTATGTTCGTGAATCCGAGGCCAACCTTGCACTTGTTCAATGAGGTTATATGTATTTTTACTACGAAATACAGTATGGTGAGTTTCATTTTCCTTTTTACCCTTTATATTTTTGGGACTGAGAATACATGCGCTTTTATAAATGTTTGACGAAATAGACACAAGTAATTGAAACTACATTCTATGGTTGAATTATTGAAATCGAATATGCCCCTTTTTATTAAAGCCTGGTAATTTAAGAATTAGGGAACAGACACCCTAATTGACGCGAATCCTAAAGATAGATCTATTGGGCCTAACAAACCCCATCCAAAGTACCGGATGCTTTAGTACTTTGAAATTTATATCATGTCCGAAGGAGGATCCCGGAATGATAGGGGATATTCTTATATGTATCTAGTTAATGTCGGTTACCAGGTGTTCACCATATGAATGATTATTTTTGTCTCTATGCATGGGACGTATATTTATGAGAACTGGAAATGAAATTCTTGTGGTCTATTAAAATGATGGAAATAAATGATTATGATAAATTAATGAACTCACCAACCTTTTGGTTGACACTTTAAAGCATGTTTATTCTCAGGTGTTAAAGAAATCTTCCGCTGTGCATTTGCTCATTTTAAAGATATTACTTGGAGTCTTTCATAGCATATTTCGAAGAACGTTGCATTCGAGTCATTGAGTTCATCAAAGATTATTATTAAATCAATTTATAGTTAGATAGTGGATATTATGAAATGGTATGCATGCCTGTCAATTTTTGATGTAAAGAAAGATTGTCTTTTAAAAACGAATGCAATGTTTGTAAAATGTATCATATAGAGGTCAAATACCTCGCAATGTAATCAACTATTGTGAATCGTTTATAACGTATATGAACGGGTCCTTTCAGTTGGTATCAGAGCGGTGGTCTTAGCGAACCAGGTCTGCATTAGTGTGTCTAACTGATAAGTCGATAGGATGCATTAGTGAGTCTGGACTTCGACCGTGTCTGCATGTCAAAAGTTTTGCTTATCATTTTGTGTCAAAAATTAACTACTTATCATCCTCAGGAAATTACCTGCTTATCATTTTTAGTCTAAGACACGTCTTGCTGCATTGATTGCATGAATAGTGTATAGACAAAAATTCATATCTTAGCATATCTGCTAAATCATATCTTATCGTATCTGTTACTTTAAACTTTGCCTGACATATCCCACAAAGTCCTCCGTAATCTATGAAATCTTTTGATATATATATATATATATATATATATATATATATATATATATATATATATATATATATATATATATATATATATATATATATATATATATATATTCTATGTAATTAGAATACCATCCGTTAGCCAAAATCATTTCATATAAAAAAAAAATCCTTTATCCAATCGTACGAAATGGAATTCGTCATCAGTTCAAGTCACTCAGATTCCGAAATGGAATCCCATTCAAGCTCCGAAAGCAGTGTAACCGGAATAGATCAACCAATCAGTCATCACCTATTCTGGATGAATTGGGGATGGGTTCGTAGCCTCCTCAATCATTGGAGACAAGAAGAAGGTGATCCCTTCCATCCACCACATTACCCTCTTGACGAAGAACCTGAAGCACTTACCGGCGAACCTGTCCGAAACACCATGTTCTCGCTCATTTCCAGAGTATCTCGTCACGATTATATATTACATCAAATTTTAGATTTTATTTATCCGCTCGTCCGAACCGACAATCACCCCGGTGTAATAGAAGAAGTCAACGAGCTTCGCGCTCGGATAGTGGCTTTGGAGAATATGGTGCAGAGATTACAAACACCAGTAGCAGTATCAGCAGCATAACCAGTACCACCATCATCAACGCCAACAGTACCATTACCACCTCCAACCACAACCGCGTCGTAAACCTCAACTTCACAATCTGTCCCACGAGCATCAACGTCATACGCACCATAGATACCAAGGAGTACCAACAACAATAACTGACGAAGTATTAATTCATAACTTCATTGGAGAAACATTATGCGGTGATTATGTAATCTCTAAAGTCCTAGAGATTATCTAATCTAGCCCTAACCATAAATCAGTTAAGCGAACCAAAAATAATAGAAGGAAGAGTAGAAACCCTGACAAAAATGGTGTGTGATTAACAAGCTAAACTTGCTTTACCAACAGCATCAGCAGTACCGTCAGAGTTACCAGCATCGTCAGTACAGTCAACATCCGAATCAACAACACCGATAACATCACAAACTCCGTCAGTTCAAGAATCACTGTGGACATCATTACGAATCAATAACGTGTATATTGTATCAACGAGTTATGAAGAATTAACTCATTCCCTCTCAAGAAATTATATGTATATTATATATATATATATATATATATATATATATATATATATATATATATATATATATATATATATATTTTGAAATAAATCTTTCCGTGCTAAACTATTGTGTGTGAATCTTAACTACTCGGTTAATTCATATTACAAATATGCAATAATGTACGTCCTTCGGCCGCAACTTAACCAGCGTTAACTACAATCTCTGTCGCAATTCAACAAATTCCAATTCATAATAAATCAAGTATATATTTGATTTTACACTTTCATCATCGATGTACCCGAAACTTTTCAGATAACATCATTCGTACTTTGCGAAATTCACAAGAATTCCATGAACCGAACATCATACATCAACAAATAACGAAGTATTGATTCATAATTTCAATGTCATTAAAGAAATACTGCGTAAAAGTTATGTACTTTTTAAAGCCTTTAGGGATTATTAAATTCTAGTTTCAACCGTAAATCAAATGAGTTTAATTTAACATTAACTCATTAAATCTATGTTACATCAGAAGAAAATATACATATATATATTTTCATAAAGACTGTAATAAAATTCTTTTGTACAAAATATTAATTGTGAAATTTTTTTTTAACGGGTAGGTAATACCCGAGAGATATATAAATTCACAAATAATATATTACATTCTTCGAATCTGATTCAGCAAATTATCCATTATACTCCCTACTTTCGCAACAATATACATTCTTTTATAGAAATCAAAACAACCATACTCATTCAAAATTTAATTACATATTCTGATTTTGAAATCTCAAAATTCAACTCGAGATATGACCAAAATCATCACTCTTAGATCCTTACATCTTTCACAAGCTATATTTTGACTTCAAAACTGTGTTAGAACATCAAATGTATGTTAACGATTACAATCTGTGTTCAAACCCTTCGAAAATTTCTGAAGACACTTCGAATGATGAGCAATCGAGATGATGATCCAACCACATGTTACCCACAGTTATGTACCCGAAAAACTCTTGAAACCAAAGTAAAAGTTTAAACAACGTATCCGCGTCAGATTCTTTGGCATTTATTAGCAAAAATAACTTTGCGACTCCTATTCAAAGTAGCCAGTTTTGTCACAGCTCCAGCAAGTCAACTTTGACTTTTCAGTCAGACTAACCTTATTATAACCTTGAGATATACACCATCGTTACCAGGGAACCTTTTACATTCCACCACATTATTAGCAGATGTACCAACAACTTCATTACCCTTTGACTTTAGCCTCTCCAAAAAGTCATTATAATTATTTATTGAAACCCCATCATTTACTCATTCGCATCTTGTAATGAGAATTTCCATACGAATCATTGGAAATTAGCAATCAGTATTTTGAAATCTCGCAGCATGTCTACGCCAACAGTTATATGTGTATATATAACGTCTATCTTCTGGACTTAATTTGAATGTGAAGTTTCTGAAAAACACTCTGAACTAAGAATTGGTTCTCCGAAAATGGCAAAAATGCTGATGAAGCAGCAAAAACTAAAAACGACTTTAAACGGTAAAAGCTGAATGATAATGATGAAGTGTGCTGGCAAAGCGCAGAAAAAGAGAAGTTTTGGAACTGGAAAACGGATTGAGCAAAGTAGGAAGGAGGCTTTGGACAAATTACAAAGACTGAACCTGACTTCAAAGGATCCAAATGATTCAGTACCTGCTGAAGTCATTAACGAATACCTAGCTCCTGACTCTAAACCCCTGCGGACAATATTCTTCATCATCCTCTGATATTAGAAATTCTAAAATATCATCATATCTTTCATTATAAATATCCTCCATATTTCTGAAGATATTTTCTTAATTTTTCTTATTTGAAATCATTTACCTCTTCGCACTATCTGTATTACATCATAAAAGAAACTATTTTAGTTTCTAAATTCTGAAACATTCAAGTTTAAAATAGGAATATTTTGAAGTAGTGTTGGGAACTGAAGCATGAATTAGTATAATATAATGACACTTGATCAACGTGATTATATTACAGTAAGTCATGCTGAGTTTCTAAATGGAACGTGATGATTCACAGATCATAATATCATCATGTGCCATGTTATACGACTCTTGTATTCTATTTAACCTCTAAAATATCAAGAAAATATTTCTTGATGATTCGGCCTTTTCCAAGGTATTCTAGTAATTTGACAAGTTAAGATCGTGCCATCACAATTTCCTTCCTAGAACATTAACAATGTTAATTTCGAAATTCATATCTGTGAATTCTGGACCATTACAAGCGGTGCTTAATCGCAAGAAGAAGAAATAAAAGGACAAAACTCCGAAATAAAAATTGGGGTATAAATTGCAACAAATAAAAGAGAGCATTAACTGTGAATGATAATGATTATAGAAGACAGAAGCAGAGACTTTGAAATATAAGGGAACATATAAAGCCCAACGATAAACCAGAAATTATAAACCATATATATCGATGCATATAGCAATATAAAGACACGGGAGAACTAGAAACACTATAAACCCAAGAGTATAGAAGAAGTAAATAGATTCTTCCGGTGGTAGATGAAAAAGAAGAATGACTGATATGAAAGTTAGAAGTATATCGAGAATCAGAACTGGATGGAGCATATTGATGAATACTTTAAAATATGAGTTGAGGGGGAAAGAATAGACGGTGATGAAACATGACTAGGAACTTAGAAATCAACAGATTTAACTCACACAATGGCGGAATAAGTGAATCAAACCCTCTAGTGAATAGGTTAATTTTTTTTGATTAATTTAGTCAAACCACAACTAAATCAAGTGTGATTAGATCAACACCTAGAGCTATTATTCACCACCTGGGTGATTTGGATTGAGAGAAAATTGGAGGAGCTCACTAGATCTGAGTGTGTGTAACAAATGAGAGGCTTAACCTAAAATGAAGAACATAAGACTTTATATACCCCTGATGTTGACTCACCCATACGATTCATTCATCACACGTACGAGTTGGCTTCATCAGCCGTACGGGTGATCACTCACTCGTGTCTTCTCATTTAGGTTGTAATTGTGACTTAGCTCAGCATCAACCGTGCGTATGAGCCTGTCAGCCGTACTAGTGAGGCTTCACTCGTACGTCTAACTAAGTCTAACATAGTCAAACATCTAAATCTCGTTCCTGCAGTTCCTGTAACCACATACAAACACGGATAGGATAATAACGAGCAATCATGGTGGCCTGTAAACTGTTGTACCTGCAATGGACGTGGGTAGATGTCTAGGGACTTGCATAAAATGCATCAACAGAAGGTGTGAGTTGTAAGGAAACGAAGGAGGTGAATTTATAAGAAAATCTCCGACAGAACAATTAAAATGGACGATCGCATTTAAAGCGGATCCTAATTCCCTTGATTACCGGATAGTCAAATCTTATTAAGAAGATTTTCTTCAAATCCCTTGAAATCTGGGAATCAATCATATCTACGTCAAATGATAAGATGAATCTACACTTACTCATTTCACTCTTCTATGTTAGCTTCATTCGTACTCTTCATATAAATGGATTGTTTATCCAAATTATTTGCTGATGATAAAACTCTAAATTTTAGCCCGTATGCATCATGAAAACATACTTATTATCATTCACGACCTTTCCACTCAAATTTCGGGACGAAATTTCTTTAACGGGTAGGTACTGTGACAACCCGGAAATTTCCAACCAAATTTAAACTTTAATCTTTATATGTTTCCGACACGATAAGCAATATTTGTTAAGTTAAATTTCAAGAATTTTAAACTATGTTCATACATTCATTCAACCTCGACCAAGTTCCAACGATTCACGAACCATTAAACGAATATGATTATATATGTATATGTGTATATATATTATAACTTGAAACGTAAACAAAATATTAGATTAAATACTTTATATGATTGTATCTGTTTCAAAATGTTTATCAATGGAATTAGAAGATAAGATCAAATGATTGAATTATCAGATATATTAAATTATGATTACAAGTCTCTGTTGAAAGGCCCACGTTGATTTGAGAAATCTTTCCATTTTAACAATATTCGAAAAATGGTAAAGTGATTTATAAATAAGAACAAATTGTCAATCATTGAGAACTAGACAAAGGATAGTGGAAGATTGAATCTCATAAAGACTCGATTGATCTATTTAGTTTCAAACATACAAAAACGTTTTCAGTTTAAAAAGAACATTATTATTAAAATGTATATAACTTTTATAAATATCTAGAACCACTTTTGACAACTCATTACTTAACTAGTATGTTAAAGATAACGATATTTATATTTTATTTTATATATATAACGATTTAAATTAATATTATATGTATATTTATACGCGTATTATACGTACATAATTTTATACTTTTACTATACTTAAACTTTACCTTTACTTTATTTTTACTTTACTTTAACTTTAATAATTCACTTTAATAATTCATACTTTAATAATTCACTTTAATAATTCATACTTTAATAATTCACTTTAATAATTCATACTTTAATAATTCACTTTAATAATTCATACTTTAATAATTCACTTTAATAATTCAAAAATCTATTATAAATAGAATTCAATAGGTTTCATTATTTCATAGAAACTTGAAAATATTTTTCTCTAAACTCTCTCAATCGATTTACATATATATATTTACTCCGTATTATTTCAAGATATTATTAGTATACATAAAATATTACGACGGAGTGCTGTCCGAGTGATTTCGAAATTGTTTTTCGAGTGGGATATGATTAAGGAAATTATGGGTTATAGCTATGGAGGTGATTGAGTATGGTTCATGGGTATGCTCGTGAGGTCAATATAGTGTTTATCATTTCCGTTGCTTCTATGTACCTTTCCTGCAATATTGAATCTCAATATTGATACGTGAGTGCTCATAATTTAACTTTTACATACTAATAGTGTATCCCTGACTAGTGCTCGAGTATTTAGGATTATGCATGCTTGTACTTTTGATATTGCCCTTAGACAGGTTAGGTTGAATGTTGAATTAGTTACACTTGCGGTTGAGATAAGGTATAAGATATGCATGTCCTTGGAAAGCTAGCGAAAATTTAAGAACTTTTCCTTTAGATATCGAATGGTTTCGATGAACGGATTAGAAGTTATAATCAATTGAATTTTCGATATTTTTATTAAAAATGATTATTATTATCGTCATTTTTATCGTCGTTCTAGTTTTATCTTATTATTATCATTATTATTATCTTTATCAATAAAAGGGATTTATCATTAAAAATTGTTATTTTTTTATTATTACTATCGTTATTATCGTTAAAGTTATAATTAGTATTATTATTATTATCCAATTATTATTATTATTATTATTATTGGTATTATTATTATTATTATTATTATCATTATTAATATATATATCATTATTTAAAAATGGTTATTGTTATTGTTATTATTATTATTACTATATTATCATTAAGATAATTATTAGTATTATCGTTAATAATGTTATAGTAACTATCATTATTAATATTAGTGTAATTAAAACAAATATTTGTAACACCTAATTATTTTGATTACTATTATTATCATTATTATGAACACGATATAAAAGATGATTAAAAGCTATTAAACGAAATGATTAGGAAATAATGGGTAAGAGTATCATGAAGAAATTAAAATATTATAAGATATTGATTTAGATAAAATTATTGTTCTTATTATTTTTATCATTACTATTATTATTAAAAGTATCGTTAGTATTAAAACTATCATTTTAACAAAAATTATCATTTTAATAGAAATGTCATTGTTACTATAAAATATCATTATTATTATTATTTTAAATAGAATTATTATTTTAAAGATAATATTAAAAATTATCGTAAATATTAAAATTATCATAATTAGAATTATCATTTTATCTAATGTCATCTTAGTAATTATAAATATTGATATATTTATAATAATTATTATTACAAAATAATACAACTTTTACTTACTATCATTATAGATATTATTTTATCAAATAAATATGTGATACAAACATATTTTACTACGTGTAATAACTTACTTTAATAATACCTATCATATTATCTTTATGATATTAAATGAACCCTATAAATTTTATTACTTAATATATATAAAAGTATATTTTATTATATAAATTTAATATAAAATTTTATTTATTAATAAATAAATTATATTATTTACTCTAATAAATCTTTTAAAAATATTTAAAAATATAAAACAACGATATTTAAACTATATATTAATCATGTATAGATTTTTGGAAATTATTTTGAGTCAAATTTACTTTTGTTGACTTTTGCATATTAGTCTCGAGCATTAGGATTGTGGTACACTATGACTTGACCTAATTTGTTAGACAAATATTGATCAACACATAAATATATATAATTAATTTAGGTTCGTGAATCCGAGGCCAACCTTGCACTTGTTCAATGAGGTTATATGTATTTTTACTACTAAATACAGTATGGTGAGTTTCATTTGCCTTTTTACCCTTTATATTTTTAGGACTGAGAATACATGCGCTTTTATAAATGTTTGACGAAATAGACACAAGTAATTGAAACTACATTCTATGGTTGAATTATTGAAATCGAATATGCCCCTTTTTATTAAAGTCTGGTAATCTAAGAATTAGGGAACAGACACCCTAATTGACGCGAATCCTAAAGATAGATCTATTGGGCCTAACAAACCCCATCCAAAGTATCGGATGCTTTAGTACTTCGAAATTTATATCATGTCCGAAGGAGGATCCTGGAATGATAGGGGATATTCTTATATGTATCTAGTTAATGTCGGTTACCAGGTGTTCACCATATGAATGATTATTTTTGTCTCTATGCATGGGACGTATATTTATGAGAACTGGAAATGAAATTCTTGTGGTCTATTAAAATGATGGAAATAAATGATTATGATAAATTAATGAACTCACCAACCTTTTGGTTGACACTTTAAAGCATGTTTATTCTCAGGTGTTAAAGAAATCTTCTGCTGTGCATTTGCTCATTTTAAAGATATTACTTGGAGTCTTTCATAGCATATTTTGAAGAACGTTGCATTCGAGTCATTGAGTTCATCAAAGATTATTATTAAATCAATTTATAGTTGGATAGTGGATATTATGAAATGGTATGCATGCCTGTCAATTTTTGATGTAAAGAAAGATTGTCTTTTAAAAACGAATGCAATGTTTGTAAAATGTATCATATAGAGGTCAAATACCTCGCAATGTAATCAACTATTGTGAATCGTTTATAACGTATATGAACGGGTCCTTTCACTTTACCCTTCTCCTTATTGACCCCGGTTTCCTCTCCAATAAAACTTGGTAGTGGCTCATGGGTGATAAAGGGTTGGGGTTGAGGATCTTCAATCCCTTGAGTGGTTAAACCGCTTCGAGTGGTTATGGCGTTGACATTTTAGTTTCAGTTTGGGTAATTAGGGTTTTGGTTGGTGCCCTCAATAGGAATCACTCTTGTGTCGTTGTTTTGTTGATTTTAGTTTGGTTGACGGTTATTGTTGTAATTGTTGATTGGGTTAACTTGAGTATTTGAAGGTAAGGTTCCTTGTGGTCTTTCTGCAACTTGATTTGAAAGTCTTCCAACAACACTCTTAAGGTTTTGGAATGAGGCTTGTTGGTTTCAGATTTGTTGCTTCAAGAGCTCATTCTCTTTCATTAAGAAAGCTTCAGTTGATTCTACCTTCTTGATGTAGTTTTGCTTGATTTCTTCTAAGCTCTTTGTAGGTTGGGATTGTTGGAAGTTTTGTCGAGGTTGTTGATTGTATCTTTGGTTATTTTGTGTTTGACTATAACCTTGGTTGTTTTGATAATTCGAATTGGCTTGGTTGTTATAAGGTTGGTTGTTGTAAGGTTGTTGGTTTTGGTATTGAAAGTTGTTGTTTCGGTTTTGGTTGTAGTTGTTGCTATGACCTTGATTTCGGTTTTGGTTTGTGAATCCGGGTGGTGTATTGGTTTGGTTGTTGAACGACACTTGTTTTTTATTAGGATTGTAGTAGCTTTGATTAGATGTTCCTCCCCGTTGATAGTTTTGATTACTCACATAGTTCACATGAGCATCCGAATTCATGGGAATGTCATCTAGATCAATATTATTGCATTGAGTAATTTGAGGACAATTCTTCGTGAAATGTGGACCCTCACATCGTTGACAACCTACTTGCATTGCAACTACCGTTTGTTGAACTTTTCTTAACTCTTTCCCAAATGTTTGAAATTAATTGTTCAAACTTGCAAGCGTCACTTGTCCATTATCACTCTCAACTTGTGCTACATTTTTTCCTTGATAAATCTCGCGGTGAAGGTGCCCATTCATATGTGTTGACCGAGATGTCTTTTAACATAATTTCGGCCGCATTTGGTGATTTGTACATAAATACTCCACCAGATGAAGAATCAAGATATTGCTTCGTTAAAGTATTACAACCCCGATAAAATGTATTGATGTATTCCTTCTTCGTCAAACTATGCGGTGGGCAAGCTCTTAGTAGCTTATTGAATCATACCCATGCATCATACAAACTCTCATCACCCCGTTGGGTGAACCCATTAATCTCCATTCTAAGTCGCTCTACTTTTGACGGTGGAAAGAAGTGATTGATAAACTCATTTGTTAATTCTTGAAAAGACCTTATGGAATCGGATGGTAAACTTTACATCCAAGCTTTTGCGTCTCCTTGAAGTGTAAAGGGGAATGCCCTTAACTTAAAAGCGTCATCGGTGACATTTTTGGTTTTGTAAATATCACAAAGATCATTAAAGTGTTGTATGTGTTCAAACGGATTCTCATCTATCAACCCATGAAAGTATGTATCCTTGATCAATGTGAAAAAGTTAACCTCGATCTTCCAATTATCCGCTTCAATTGGTGGTTTGATAATAGCCGGTGTTATCAATGTTGGTGCAACCAATCTAGCGTTCCACATTGGTGTATCGTTCGGATCATTCAATAACTCTTGATTAACTGGAGGACCATTAGGATTGCCCTCTTCATTAAGAATCGGTTGACAGTTAGGATCCATGTCTTTCAAACAAAATGGCAAAGCTTCAAAATACTTTCTTAATACCCTTGCTTACCTACGATTATATACCCCGTGCACGTGTTTTTCCAGATCAGAGAATGGATGTGTGAACTCTTGATCCTTGTGAGACCTTGTTTTCATATACCAAAGGCACCTATCCTTCAATCACAACACAAACACAAGTGGTTTTTCCAAACAAAAATAATATATAAAATGCAAAAAGTAACTTCCGTAAGGGTAAACCCTTACGGAAGGATCGAACAATCAAAAGTTTAAACCAAACACCTAACTAGGCTAACCGCTCCCCGGCAGCAGCGTCAAGAAAGTGTGATGGTGTGATGCTATGCATAACTTTTACCCTCTAAATTTATATTTGATTCAAACACTAACAAATAAGCACACACAACTAACGAGCACTTAGATCCCGGTTATTATAGCACTTCAATGTAAGTATTCTTATTAAGTTCGTCCCCAGGGAGCGGTCTAAGTTAAGTGTTTGAAACTATCGATTGTCCTAGAAGTTGTTTGATTGGGGGGTTTCGATTGATATTAACTAACAACTAAAGCTTGTTCAATTAAACAACTTAAACTAAACGAGTAAACTAGTAGCAAGAAACAAGTAGCAAAGTATTAAGACTTAAATCAAATAAACTAAGAAGTGTTCACTTATCTAATCCTCTCTATGTTTGGCTTGCCCCTTTTTGCCGATTTTGCTATCTCATAAGTTGTTGAACTATTAAATGTTTAGAATCACTTCTAAACCTCAAATCAAATGACACTCCGCGAATTCACATAAGCATTGTATCTTAAGATCGAGTTAAGCATGATTTGGTCATTAAGATTGAGCTTGGGTTAAAATCACTTAAAACCCCCAACTATCGAAATCACTTAAGATAATCGGCACTACTATGTTGACTAAAGGCCAATTAAAAACCAACCTAGATCAAGAACACAATCACTTGCAATTCCCTAGCTAGTTGCCTAGATCACCTAAGGTGTTGAAGCACACATTGATTCACTTCTCAAATCACTAAGAGATCTACTCAACATATGTAATCAAAGTCAAGAATAAAATAAACTCATAGCAATGGATCTTTAGCTAACTCAACAACACATGATCATGTAATTCATTCAAACAACAATATTGTAGTGACCCGAACTTTTCCATGTTTATATATATTAATTGAGATTGATATTTACATGACTAAATGTTTCCAACGTGTTAAGCAATCAAACTTGTTAAGACTTGATTAAATGAAATAAGTTTCATATAGACAATTGATCACCCAAGTTGACCGGCGATTCACGAACGTTACAAATTTGTAAAAACTACATGTTGTGGTATATATAGACATATATAGATGGTTGACATGAGATTATTATGAGTAAGTATCTCACTAAGTATATTAACAATGTGTGATATACATAAGAAATGAGATTACTAAGTTAAGAAACTCGAAATGATATATATAACGATTATCGTTACGATAACGTCTACTAAATACATATGTATCATATTAAGATATTGATACACTATATTTAACATGATAAAATGATATTTAAATATATCATTAAGTGTGTTAACAATGAACTACATATGTAAAAACAAGACTACTAACTCAAGAATTACGAAATGAGACTTATATGTAACGATTATCGTTGTAATGATATTTTAATGTATATATCATATTAAGAGATATTCATACATCATAATATCATGATAACATAATAATTTAACATCTCATTTGATATAATAAACATTGGGTTAACAACATTAATTGAGATCGTTAACTTAAAGGTTTCAAAACAACACTTACATGTAACGACTAACGAAGACTTAACGACTCCATTAGAATGTATATACATGTTGTGTTTTGATATGTATTCTTACACTTTTGAAAGACTTCAAAACACATATCAAAGTACTTCTACTTAACAAAAATGCTTACAATTATATCCTCGTTCAGTTTCATCAACAATTATACTCGTATGCACCCGTATTCGTACTCGTACAATACACAGCTTTTAGATGTATGTACTATTGGTATATACACTCCAATGATCAGCTCTTAGCAGCCCATGTGAGTCACCTAACACATGTGGGAACCATCATTTGGCAACTAGCATGAAATATCTCATAAAATTACAAAAATATTAGTAATCATTCATGACTTATTTACATGAAAACAAAATTACATATCCTTTATATCTAATCCATATACCAATGACCAAAACCACCTACAAACACTTTCATTCTTCAATTTTCTTCATCTAATTGATCTCTCTCAAGTTCCATCTTCAAGTTCTAAGTGTTCTTCATAAATTCCATAAGTATAGTTTCATAAAAATCAAGAATACTTCCAAGTTTGTAAGTCTACTTCCAAGCTTTCTAATCCATTCCAAGTAATCATCTAAGATCAAGGAACCTTTGTTATTTACAGTAGGTTATCTTTCTAATTCAAGGTAATATTCATATTCAAAGTTTGATTCAATTTCTACAACTATAACAATCTTATTTCGAGTAAAAATCTTACTTGAACTGTTTTCGTGTCATGATTCTGCTTCAAGAACTTTCAAGCCATCCAAGGATCCTTTGAAGCTAGATCCATTTTTCTCATTTCCAGTAGTTTTATCCAGAAAACTTGAGGTAGTAATGATGTTCATAACATCATTCGATTCATACATATAAAGCTATCTTATTCGAAGGTTTAAACTTGTAATCACTAGAACATAGTTTAGTTAATTCTAAACTTGTTCGCAAACAAAAGTTAATCCTTCTAACTTGACTTTTAAAATCAACTAAACACTTGTTCTATATCTATATGATATGCTAACTTAATGATTTAAAACCTGGAAACACGATGAACACCATAAAATCGGATATACGCCGTCGTAGTGAAACCGGGGGCTGTTTTGGTTTGGATAATTAAAAACTATGATAAACTTTGATTTAAAAGTTGTTCCTCTGGGAAAATTATTTTTCATATGAATATGAAACTATATCCAAAAATCTTGGTTAAACTTAAAGTGAAAGTATGTTTTTCAAAATGGTCATCAAGATGTCGTTCTTTCGACGGAAATGACTACCTCTTTAGTAATTGACATGTAACTTAAATTTTTGACTATAAACCTATACTTTTTCTGTTTGGATTCTTAAATTAGAGTTCAATATGAAACCATAGCAATTTTATTCACTCAAAACGGATTTAAAATGAAGAAGTTATGGGTAAAACAAGATTGGATATTTTTGATCTTTTTAGCTACGGGAAATGTTTAACAAATCTATACAAATCATATCCTTGCTAACTTATATTGTATTATACATGTATTCTAATATATTATGTAATCTTGGGATACCATAGACACGTATGCAAATGTTTTGACATATCATATCGACCCATGTATATATATTATTTAGAACAACCATAGACAATCTATATGCAGTAATGTTGGAGTTAGCTATACAGGATTGAGGTTGATTCCAAAAATATATATACTTTGAGTTGTGATCTAGCCTGAGACATGTATACACTGGGTCGTGGATTGATTCAAGATAATATATATCGATTTATTTCTGTACATCTAACTGTGGACAACTAGTTGTAGGTTATTAACGAGGACAACTGACTTAATACACTCAAATCTTTAAAACATAATAAAAATGGTTGTAATTATATTTTGATCATACTTTGATATATATGTACATATTTGTATAGGTTCGTGAATCGATCCGTCTTATTTCCGAGGAAGGAAATATCTGTGAAAGTGAGTTATAGTCCCACTTTTAAAATCTAATATTTTTGGGATGAGAATACATGCAGGTTTTATAAATGATTTACAAAATAGACACAAGTATGTGAAACTACATTCTATGGTTGAATTATTGAAATCGAATATGCCCCTTTTTATTAAGTCTGGTAATCTAAGAATTAGGGAACAGACACCCTAGTTGACGCGAATCCTAAAGATAGATCTATTGGGCCTAACAAACCCCATCTAAAGTACCGGATGCTTTAGTACTTCGAAATTTATATCATAGCTGAAGGGTGTCCCGGAATGATGGGGATATTCTTATATATGCATCTTGTTAATGTCGGTTACCAGGTGTTCACCATATGAATGATTTTTATCTCTATGTATGGGATGTGTATTGAAATATGAAATCTTGTGGTCTATTGTTACGATTTGATATATATATAGGTTAAACCTATAACTCACCAACATTTTTATTGACGTTTAAAGCATGTTTATTCTCAGGTAAATACTAAGAGCTTCCGCTGTTACATACTAAAATAAGGACAAGATTTGGAGTCCATATTTGTATGATATTGTGTAAAAACTGCATTCAAGAAATATATGTTGATGTAATATATTTCTATTGTAAACCATTATGTAATGGTCATGTGTAAACAGTATATTTTAGATTATCATTATTTGATAATCTACGTAATGCTTTTAAAACCTTTATTGATAAAATAAAGGTTATGGTTGTTTTAAAAATGAATGCAGTATTTGAAAAACGTCTCATATAGAGGTCAAAACCTCGCAATGAAATCAATTAATATGGAACGTTTATTGCGATGACCCGAAAATTTCTGACCAAATTTAAACTTAATCTTGTATGAGTAACATTTTCGACACGATAAACAAAGTCTGTAAAACTGAATCTCAAAATTTTTGAACTATTTTCATATATTCAAATACCTTTCGGTTGTTCTCGACGATTCGCGAACAATTATATGTATATAGATACATATATATATACTATAACTTGAAAACGTAACAATGTATTAATTTTTTTTGATACCGTACATTAAACTTATTGGTTTAAATATTTATTTGAATATATATGATAAATTGTAATATTAATTGTATGAATAACTTACGACGTATATTTAAAACGTGTTTATGAATGTTGAAAATATATATTAACTTGGTCATAAAACGATTTATTATTATATATATATATATTAACAAATAGCGAGACAATGATTTATAGAAGTAAATGACCAAAACACTCGAAAGTTTAAGATACACTTTGAATGATATAGTTTATTGATAATTTAAGACTATATTTTGACAAAAGTACGAGTCACAAAACGTAAATTGCGAGTTTTTTAAGCGTACGAAAATGCGTTTGAGAAACCGGAACCGGGACATAAGTCGAGTGACAACGTACGAGTCATCGGAACGAAAATTACAAGTCACCTATGCACATGATTTTAATATAATATATAATTAATTATTTAAATTATATATATTATATATATTATATTTAATTATGTCGACAAACAAGAAAACAAAAAATATGTGAGCTGGATCTGACGACCATGCGATCGCATGAGAAATAGGCATAAAACCCATGCGATCGCATGAGCATCAGAATCAGGAATTATGGCTATAAATACCAGGTTTCTTGCGCATGTTGTTTTACACATATTACTCCTAAGTATTTATTTATTTATTATTATTATTATTATTATTATTATTATATTATTATTATTAAGATTATTATTATTATTATTAATCTTAATATTTTTAGTAATATTATACATAAAATATTACGACGAGGTCTTGAGCGTGTCACTTTCAAAACAAGCTTCAAACGGGATAGAACTAAGAAAATTATGGGTTATAGCTATGGAGGTTATGGGTAATGTTCATGGGTATTGTTCGCAAGTCAAACCTAGTATTTATCATCTCTGTTGCGTCTACGTACTTTCCTGCAATATTGAATCTCAATATTGATACGTGAGCATTTATATCTTATCTTTTATATATTAATAGTGTATACATGTCTAGTGCTCGAGTATATATTTATACATGCTTGTATGCTAAATTTCGTCGTTAAACAGTTTATAATGAATCACGAATTAAATATATATATTACTGGTAAAAGGTATATGATATACATGTTTTCGGAAAGCTGGCGAAAAATCAATAACTTTTCATTTAGAAATCGCGTAATTTCGATGAACGAATCAAAAGATATGGTCAACTGAATTATAATTGACGTTAATTGGAATTGCTTTTGAATCTGCAATTAATATTTAAACAACCTGTTTATGAGATTGATAAAATACTACTAGCCAAGTAAATGAATCCTTATATAAGGCACGTCTCGTTTTGTTGAACAATTGTCAAAATTGACTTTTTGAAATGACTTTTGATAACTTTTGTATGTCGATCTCGAGCATTAGGATTGTGATACACTATAACCCAACCTAGTTTATTAGACATGTATTGACCAACATATGTTCTCTAGGTTGAGATCTACGGTTAATCTTGCATTCCGAGTTACGGTCACTTTTTGATGAATGACCTTATGTGCTGCTAAGGTGAGTTTCATTTGCTCCCTTTTTTAATTGCTTTTGCAATCTATATTTTTGGGCTGAGAATACATGCACTTTATTTTAAACGCAATGGATACAAGTACATACTAAATTCTACACCGAGTTTGAACCAAAAATCCCTTAGCTTTGGTAACTAGTAACTGCCGGTTATAAGAACTGGTGGGCGCGAGTAGTAGTATATGGATCCATAGGGCTTGATATCCCCGTCTGAGCTAGAGCACTAGCCTTTTAATGGGCGTATGCTATTTGAGAAGCGTACACGTTGGTTTGCGTGTATTATTAAGATGATTATACGAAGGGTATAAATTATATATACGTTAAGTTTAGTTACCAGGGTGCTCAATTTCGTAGAATATTTTGATAAACGTTTCGGATGAAACAACTGAAATCTCGTGATCCACCTTTATATACAGATTATGCGAAACACTAAAACTATGAACTCACCAACCTTTGTGTTGACACTTGTTAGCATGTTTATTCTCAGGTTCCCTAGAAGTCTTCCGCTGTTTGCTTATATGTTAGACAAGCTATGTGCATGGAGTCTTACATGGCATATTTATCAAGGAAACGTTGCATTCACCAAATCATCACCATGTATCTTATTTTGACTGCATTGTCAACGGAATTACTATTGTAAACTATTATTTACGGTGATTGTCTATATGTAGAAATCATCAGATGTCGAAAACCTTTGATTTAAATATTCATTTATAGTGTGCCTTTTCAAAAGAATGCAATGTTTACAAAACGTATCATATAGAGGTCAAATACCTCACAATGAAATCGATGAATGACGTGTTCGTCCATATGGATTTGGAGCGATCGTCACAGTTGGTATCAGAGCGTTAGTCCTAGTGAACCAGGTCTTGCATAAGTGTGTCTAACTGATAGTTGTTAGGATGCATTAGTAAGTCTGGACTTCGACTGTGTCTGCATGTCAAAAGTTTTGCTTATCATTTCTTGTCAGAAATTACCTGTCTATCATCTTAAGTCTAAATGCATCTTATTGCATTGATTGCATAGATAGTGTATAGACAAAATTCATATCTTGGCATATCTATTACAGTAAACTTTGACTACCATCTTCCGAAAATTTCTCCGTAATTTACGAGATTTTGGTATTATATATACATATGTAAATTATGTATTGAAGAGTACCAATAAAATTCTATAATCTATTTCATATCAAAAATTATCTCTCTAATTATACAAGATGGATCCCGTATCTAGTTCAAATTCCTTAAATTCTGACAGCTATTCCGATATGGATATTCACCTGAACTCTGATGAAAGTGTAACCGGAATGGATCAACCAATCAGCCATCACCTATTCTGGATGAATTGGGGATGGGTTCGTAGCCTACTTAATCATTGGAGACAAGAAGAAGGTGATCCCTTCCATCCACCACATTCACCTCTTGGCGAAGAACCTGAAGCACTTACCGGCGAACCTATTCGTAATACTATTTTCTCTCTCATTTCCAGAGTATCTTATCATGATTATATACTATCTCGTATTATAAATCTTATTTATCCGATCGTACGAACCACCGATCTTCCCGGTATAATAGAAGAAGTCAACGAGCTTCGTGCTCGGGTAGTGGCTTTGGAGAATATGGTGCAAGGGTTACGAACACCAGCAGTAGCACCCGCAGCATAACCGGTACCACCATCATCCACACCAACAGGATTATTACCACCACCAACAACCACATCCGCATCACACGCCTCAACATCACAATTTGTACCTCGAATATCAACATCATACGCACCATAGGTACCAAGAAGTACCAGCAATGACAAACGATGAAGTATGGATTCATAACTTCATCGGAGAAATATTCTACGGCGATTATGTAATTTCTAAAGTTTAGAGATTATCTATTCTAGCCATAACCCTAAATCAGATAGAGTATAAACCCTTATCCGAATGGTGTAAGATACAAGCTAGACTTGTTTTACCAACAGCATCAACAGTACCCTTAGCCTCACCAGCACAGTCAGTGCTGTCAACATCGTCAGAATCAGTAGCACCTCTAACATCACAAGCTTCGTCAGTTCAAGAAAGCACCGTGGACATCATTACGAGTCAACAACGAGTATATTGTATCAATGAGTTATGAAGTAATAACTCAATTCATCTAAAGAATTTATATGTATATCTTATATATATAAATTTTAAAACCATCATGAATCTTTTCGTACTAAGCTATTACGTGTGAATTTTAAGGGGTAGATACTACTCGGTTAATTCATATTACTAATATGCTATGATGTACATCATTCGTTAACAACTTAACCATCATTAACTACAAATATATGTTTCAACTCAATGAATTCCATTTCATAATGAACTTAGTGTATTAATCAATTACATGTTTGATTTTACACTTTTATCTTCGATGTACTCGAAACTTTCTAGAAAACATCATTTATATCTTATGAAGTTCATAAGAATTCCACGAGCATCAACATCCTTCACCGAGGAATAAGAATAAATAATGAAGTATTGATTTCATTAGTGAAATACTCCGCGAAGATTATGTAATCCTTAATGTTTTAGAGATTATTCATTCAATTCAAAAATCAAATGAGCTTAATATGATATTAACTCATCAAATCTGTATTACATCTGAAGAAAATATACATACATATATTTTCATAAAGACGGTAATAAAAAAATTCTTTTGTACAAAGTATTAATTGTGAAATCTTTAACGGGTAGGTAATACTCGGGAAATATATAAGTTCACAATTAATATGTTATACTGTACATTCTTCAACTTTGATTCAAAAATTATTAACTATGCTCACAGTGATATACAATCGTTTCCATACAAATTCAATTACATATTTTGATTTTGAAAAATCAGAATCCAAGCCAAGATTTAACAGAAAACATCACTCTTAGATTCTTACATCTTTCAAATGCTATACTTTGACTTCAAAACTGTGCTAGAACATCACTTCTATTCATAAACCCAGAAAAAAAAAAGAAAAAAAAATTGTATCGTTCAAAATTCTAGAACATCATATGTATCTTGACAATTACAATCTTCATGCAAACCCTTCAAACTTTTGAAAACACCTCGGATTGATAACCAACGATTCGGTTATGATAACTTTGAATGCTGATAAAGCAGCAAAAACTGTAAACGACCTTAACAGCCAAAAGTTTGATGATAAAGAATAGTGTGTTGGCAAAGCTCAGAAAAAGAGAAGGTTTGGAACTGGAAAACGGATTGAGCAAAGTATGAAGGAGGCTGTGGATAAATCACAAAGACTAAACCTGCCTTCAAAGAATCCAAATTATTCAGTATCTGCTGAAGCCATTAACGAATACCTTGCTTCCGAATCTAAACCCTTGCGGACAATATTCTTCATCATCCTCTGATATTAGAAATTCTAAGATATCATCGTATCTTTCATTATAAATATCCTCCATATTTCTGGAGATAATTCCATAATCATTCTCATCGAAAATCAATTTTCTCATTGCGATATCTGTGTAACATCATAAAAGAAACTATTTTAGTTTCTAAATTCTGAAACCTTCGAGTTTAAAATATGAATATTTTTGAAGTGGTGTTGGGAACTGAAGCATGAGTTAGTATAATATAATGACACTTGATCAACGTGATTATATTACAGTAAGTCATGCTGAGTTTCTAATGGAACGTGATAAAGGTTTACAGATCATACCCTCATTATAAACCATGTTACATAACTCTTTCATTCTATTTAACCTCTAAACTATCAAGAAAATATTTTCTTAATAATTCGTTCTTTTTCGAGGTATTCTGGTAATTTGACAAGTCAGATTATGCTATTACCGTTTTTTTAGAACATTAATTATGTTCATTACGAAATTCATACCTACGAATTCTAGACCATTATTCACTTGATTTAAAGTCGGAAAGATAAAACAAAAGCATGAAGCTTCAAAATATCAATGGGAGTATATATAAATCACAGTAAATTGGAGAGAGTATTAACTGTGGATGTTAATGATTATGGAAAGACAGAAGCAGAGACATCGAAATATAAGGGAAGATATAAAACCCAACAACCACCCAGAAATTACAAACCGTGTATATCAATGCGTATAGCAATATAAAGACACGGGAGAATGAAAAACACTATAACCCCAAGGTAATGGTAGAAGAAAATAACTTCCTCCGGTGGTAGATGAAAAAGAAGAATGACAGATATGAAAGTTAGGAGTATATCAAGAATCAGAACTGGATGAAGCATTTTTACAATCTTTTAAAAATAAGAAATGAGGAAGAAGATCTAAGAGTGATGAAAATAATGAAACGGAAGAGGTCAATTTATAGCGAAATATCAAACATAGCAATCGAGGAAAATTACGCATTTAATCAAAAGAAATCTTAATTTCCTTAAATTCCGAAGAATCAAATCTTATTTAGATTATGAAGATTTTCTATTCCCTAAATTACGGAAATCAATCGTTAATACGTCAAGAGTTAAGACGAATCTCTATTCTCCATTTCACTCTTTTACGATAACTTCTCTCATACACTTCGAATAATCAGATTGTTTTATCCATATTATTCAACGGTGATAAAACTCTATTTATCAACACATATACGGCATTAAAACATTTTTATTGTTAGTCATGACAACCTCACTCAAATTTCGGGACGAAATTTCTTTAACGGGTAGGTACTGTGAGGACCCGAAAATTTCTGACCAAATTTAAACTTAATCTTTGTATGAGTAACATTTTCGACACGATAAACAAAGTCTGTAAAACTGAATCTCAAAATTTTTGAACTATTTTCATATATTCAAATACCTTTCGGTTGTTCTCGATGATTCGCGAACAATTATATGTATATAGATACATATATATATATACTATAACTTGAAAACGTAACAATGTATTAATTTTTTTTGATACCGTACATTAAACTTATTGGTTTAAATATTTATTTGAATATATATGATAAGTTGGAATATTGATTGTATGAATAACTTACGACGTATATTTAAAACGTGTTTATGAATGTTGAAAATATATATTAACTTGGTCATAAAACGACTTGTTATATATATATATATATATATATATATATATATATATATATATATATATATATATATATATATATATATATATATATATATATATATTAACAAATAGCGAGACAATGATTTATAGAAGTAAATGACCAAAACACTCGAAAGTTTAAGATACACTTTGAATGATATAGTTTATTGATAATTTAAGACTATATTTTGACAAAAGTACGAGTCACAAAACGTAAATTGCGAGTTTTCTAAGCGTACGAAAATGCGTTCGAGAAACCGGAACCGGGACATAAGTCGAGTGACAACGTACGAGTCATCGGAACGAAAATTACAAGTCAACTATGCACATGATTTTAATATAATATATAATTAATTATTTAAATTATATATATTATATATATTATATTTAATTATGTCGGCAAACAAGAAAACAAAAAATATATGAGCTGGATCTGACGGCCATGCGATCGCATGAGAAATAGGCATAAAACCCATGCGATCGCATGAGCATCAGAATCAGGAATTATGGCTATAAATACCAGGTTTCTTGCGCATGTTTTTTTACACATATTACTCCTAAGTATTTATTATTATTATTATTATTATTATTATTATTATTACATTATTATTATTAAGATTATTATTATTATTAATCTTAATATTTTTAGTAATATTATACATAAAATATTACGACGAGGTCATGAGCGTGTCACTTTCAAAACAAGCTTCAAACGGGATAGAACTAAGGAAATTATGGGTTATAGCTATGGAGGTTATGGGTAATGTTCATGGGTATTGTTCGCAAGTCAAACCTAGTATTTATCATCTCTGTTGCGTCTACGTACTTTCCTGCAATATTGAATCTCAATATTGATACGTGAGCATTTATATCTTATCTTTTATATATTAATAGTGTATACATGTCTAGTGCTCGAGTATATATTTATACATGCTTGTATGCTAAATTTCGTCGTTAAATAGTTTATAATGAATCACGAATTAAATATATATATATTACTGGTAAAAGGTATATGATATACATGTTTTCGGAAAGCTGGCGAAAAATCAATAACTTTTCATTTAGAAATCGCGTAATTTCGATGAACGAATCAAAAGATATGGTCAACTGAATTATAATTGACGTTAATTGGAATTGCTTTTGAATCTGCAATTAATATTTAAACAACCTGTTTATGAGATTGATAAAATACTACTAGCCAAGTAAATGAATCCTTATATAAGGCACGTCTCGTTTTGTTGAACAATTGTCAAAATTGACTTTTTGAAATGACTTTTGATAACTTTTGTATGTCGATCTCGAGCATTAGGATTGTGATACACTATAACCCAACCTAGTTTATTAGACATGTATTGACCAACATATGTTCTCTAGGTTGAGATCTACGGTTAATCTTGCATTCCGAGTTACGGTTACTTTTTGATGAATGACCTTATGTGCTGCTAAGGTGAGTTTCATTTGCTCCCTTTTTAATTACTTTTGCAATCTATATTTTTGGGCTGAGAATACATACACTTTATTTTAAACGCAATGGGTACAAGTACATACTAAATTCTACACCGAGTTTGAACCGAAAATCCCTTAGCTTTGGTAACTAGTAACTGCCAGTTATAAGAACTGGTGGGCGCGAGTAGTAGTATATGGATCCATAGGGCTTGATATCCCCGTCTGAGCTAGAGCACTAGCCTTTTAACGGGCGTATGCTATTTGAGAAGCGTACACGTTGGTTTGCGTGTATTATTAAGATGATTATACAAAGGGTATAAATTATATATACGTTAAGTTTAGTTACCAGGGTGCTCAATTTCGTAGAATATTTTGATAAACGTTTCGGATGAAACAACTGAAATCTTGTGATCCACCTTTATATACAGATTATGCGAAACACTAAAACTATGAACTCACCAACCTTTGTGTTGACACTTGTTAGCATGTTTATTCTCAGGTTCCCTAGAATTCTTCCGCTGTTTGCTTATATGTTAGACAAGCTATGTGCATGGAGTCATACATGGCATATTTATCAAGGAAACGTTGCATTCACCAAATCATCACCATGTATCTTATTTTGACTGCATTGTCAACGGAATTACTATTGTAAACTATTATTTACGGAAGTGTGCTGAAGGAGACAAAGTGAAGTACGCTACGCATACCTTCACAGGTATTGCGTTAACATGGTGGAATACCTATCTAGAGCAAGTGGGACAAGATGCTGCTTACGCGCTACCGTGGTCAGCATTCAAGCACTTGATGAACGAGAAGTACCGTCCCAGAACCGAGGTCAATAAGCTCAAGTCAGAACTTAGAGGGTTACGAACACAGGGATTCGATATTACTTCATACGAAAGATGATTCACAGAATTGTGCCTATTGTGTCCGAGAGCGTTCGAAGATGAGGAAGAGAAGATCGACGCGTTTGTGAAAGGGTTACCGGAGAGAATCCAAGAAGATATAAGTTCACACGAGCCTGCCTCCATACAAAAGGCATGTAGAATGGCTCACAAACTAGTGAACTAGATTGAGGGAAGAATTAAAGAACAAGCGGCCGAAGAGGCCAACGTGAAGCTAGTCAAAAGAAAGTGGGAGGAAAACGGTGATAAGAGTCACCAATACAACAACAACTATCCCAACAATCGCAACATCAATCGCAACTACAACAAACGGCACAACAACAACAACAACAACAACAACAACTACTACTACTACTACAACAATCATCCCAACAACAATAACAACCGCAACAACAACAACAACAACAACAATCAGAAGCAGCTATGCCAAAGGTGTGAAAAGTATCACTCGGGGTTCTGCACCAAATTTTGCAACAAGTGTAAAAGAAATAGTCATAGCGCGGTGAAGTGTGAGGTCTACGTACCAGGGGTTAACAAAACGAAAGGAACAAATGGTGTCGGAATGAGTAATGGCGGAGCAAGTAATGTCGGAGCAAGTTATGCCAATGTAGTTTGTTATAAATGTGGAAAACCGGGCCACATTATTAGAAATTTCCCGAACCAGGAGAACACGAATGGACAAGGAAGACCCGAGTTCACCTGGGAGCGTGAAGATCATATGAAGAAGAAATACCCGCATCTATTTCCAGAAGATTCGTCAACACCTTCAACAGCTTAAAATTTCGAGACGGAATTTATTTAACGGGTAGGTACTGTAGTGACCCGAACTTTTCCATGTTTATATATATTAATTGAGATTGATATTTACATGACTAAATGTTTCCAACGTGTTAAGCAATCAAACTTGTTAAGACTTGATTAAATGAAATAAGTTTCATATAGACAATTGATCACCCAAGTTAACCGGCGATTCACGAACGTTACAAATTTGTAAAAACTACATGTTGTGGTATATATAGACATATATATATGGTTGACATGAGATTATTATGAGTAAGTATCTCACTAAGTATATTAACAATGTGTAATATACATAAGAAATGAGATTACTAAGTTAAGAAACTCGAAATGATATATATAACGATTATCGTTATGATAACGTCTACTAAATACATATGTATCATATTAAGATATTGATACACTATATTTAACATGATAAAATGATATTTAAATATATCATTAAGTATGTTAACAATGAACTACAAATGTAAAAACAAGACTACTAACTCAAGAATTACGAAACGAGACTTATATGTAACGATTATCGTTGTAACGATATTTTAATGTATATATCGTATTAAGAGATATTCATACATCATAATATCATGATAACATAATAATTTAACATCTCATTTGATATAATAAACATTGAGTTAACAACATTAATTGAGATCGTTAACTTAAAGGTTTCAAAACAACACTTACATGTAACGACTAACGAAGACTTAACGACTCCATTAGAATGTATATACATGTTGTGTTTTGATATGTATTCTAACACTTTTGAAAGACTTCAAGACACATATCAAAGTACTTCTACTTAACAAAAATGCTTACAATTACATCCTCATTCAGTTTCATCAACAATTATACTCGTATGCACCCGTATTCGTACTCGTACAATACACGGCTTTTAGATGTATGTACTATTGGTATATACACTCCAATGATCAGCTCTTAGCAGCCCATGTGAGTCACCTAACACATGTGGGAACCATCATTTGGCAACTAGCATGAAATATCTCATAAAATTACAAAAATATTAGTAATCATTCATGACTTATTTACATGAAAATAAAATTACATATTCTTTATATCTAATCCATATACCAACGACCAAAAACACCTACAAACACTTTAATTTTTCAATTTTCTTCATCTAATTGATCTCTCTCAAGTTCCATCTTCAAGTTCTAAGTGTTCTTCATAAATTCCATAAGTATAGTTTCATAAAAATCAAGAATACTTCCAAGTTTGCAAGTCTACTTCCAAACTTTCTAATCCATTCCAAGTAATCATCTAAGATCAAGGAACCTTTGTTATTTACAGTAGGTTATCTTTCTAATTCAAGGTAATATTCATATTCAAACTTTGATTCAATTTCTACAACTATAACAATCTTATTTCGAGTGAAAATCTTACTTGAACTGTTTTCGTGTCATGATTCTGCTTCAAGAACTTTCAAGCCATCCAAGGATCCTTTGAAGCTAGATCCATTTTTTTCATTTCCAGTAGTTTTATCCAGAAAACTTGAGGTAGTAATGATGTTCCTAACATCATTCGATTCATACATATAAAGCTATCTTATTCGAAGGTTTAAACTTGTAATCACTAGAACATAGTTTAGTTAATTCTAAACTTGTTCGCAAACAAAAGTCAATCCTTCTAACTTGACTTTTAAAATCAACTAAAAACATGTTCTATATCTATATGATATGCTAACTTAATGATTTAAAACCTGGAAACACGATGAACACCATAAAATCAGATATACGCCGTCGTAGTGAAACCGGGGGCTGTTTTGGTTTGGATAATTAAAAACTATAATAAAATTTGATTTAAAAGTTGTTCTTCTGGGAAAATGATTTTTCATATGAATATGAAACTATATCCAAAATTCTTGGTTAAACTCAAAGTGAAAGTATGTTTTTCAAAATGGTCATCAAGATGTCGTTCTTTCGACGGAAATGACTACCTCTTTAGTAATTGACATGTAACTTAAATTTTCGACTATAAACCTATACTTTTTCTGTTTGGATTCTTAAATTAGAGTTCAATATGAAACCATAGCAATTTGATTCACTCAAAACAGATTTAAAATGAAGAAGTTATGGGTAAAACAAGATTGGATATTTTTGATCTTTTTAGCTACGGGAAATGTTTAACAAATCTATACAAATCATATCCTAGCTAACTTATATTGTATTATATATGTATTCTAATATATTATGTAATCTTGGGATACCATAGACACGTATGCAAATGTTTTGACATATCATATCGACCCATGTATATATATTATTTGGAACAACCATAGACACTCTATATGCAGTAATGTTGGAGTTAGCTATACAGTGTTGAGGTTGATTTCAAAAATATATACACTTTGAGTTGTGATCTAGCCTGAGACATGTATACACTGGGTCGTGGATTGATTCAAGATAATATATATCGATTTATTTCTGTACATCTAACTGTGGACAACTAGTTGTAGGTTATTAACGAGGACAGCTGACTTAATACACTCAAATTTTTAAAACATAATAAAAATGGTTGTAATTATATTTTGATCATACTTTGATATATATGTACATATTTGTATAGGTTCGTGAATCGATCCGTGGCCAAGTCTTATTTCCGAGGAAGGAAATATCTGTGAAAGTGAGTTATAGTCCCACTTTTAAAATCTAATATTTTTGGGATGAGAATACATGCAGGTTTTATAAATGATTTACAAAATAGACACAAGTACGTGAAACTACATTCTATGGTTGAATTATCGAAATCGAATATGCCCCTTTTTATTAAGTCTGGTAATCTAAGAATTAGGGAACAGACACCCTAATTGACGCGAATCCTAATGATAGATCTATTGGGCCTAACAAACCCCATCCAAAGTACCGGATGCTTTAGTACTTCGAAATTTATATCATATCCGAAGGGTGTCCCGGAATGATGGGGATATTCTTATATATGCATCTTATTAATGTCGGTTACCAGGTGTTCACCATATGAATGATTTTTATCTCTATGTATGGGATGTGTATTGAAATATGAAATCTTGTGGTCTATTATTACGATTTGATATATATATATATATATATATATATATATATATATATATATATATATATATATATATATATATATATATATATATATATATATATATATATATATATATATATAGGTTAAACCTATAACTCACCAACATTTTTGTTGACGTTTAAAGCATGTTTATTCTCAGGTGAATACTAAGAGCTTCCGCTGTTGCATACTAAAATAAAGACAAGATTTGGAGTCCATGTTTGTATGATATTGTCTAAAAACTGCATTCAAGAAACATATGTCGATGTAATATATTTCTATTGTAAACCATTATGTAGTGGTCATGTGTAAACAATATATCATTATTTGATAATCTACGTAATGCTTTTAAAACCTTTATTGATAAAATAAAGGTTATGGTTGTTTTAAAAATGAATGCAGTCTTTGAAAAACGTCTCATATAGAGGTCAAAACCTCACAACGAAATCAATTAATATGGAACGTTTATAATCAATATGAACATGACATTTCAAATATTCAATTGATTTGGGGCAAACAATAGCATTAGAGATTCATAAATAAGCAAACACAAAGGATTTAGCCAATCATGGCTAAGATCAAGCTAATAATAATCAAAGAAACATAAACAATCATCATCTTCAAGCTATTATAAGTAATCAATTCAAAATATGTAAAGTAAAGTATAGATTACAACCCAAAATGTAAAGAAGATGAAGATCTAAGCTAAACAAAGATGGATCTTGAGCAAGCTTCCTTGAATCCTCCCTTAAACATCAATGGGTGATGAAATTAGGGTTTAGTGTGTGAAATTCGGACCCTAACAGCTGCTCTCTAAAGATGCATAAGAAAATGACCTAATCTCGTTCCGTTTATAGTGCTGAAAATCTGTGCTGAAACAGCGACAGGAGCGCCGCTTCTGGCTCAGGAACGGCGCTTTTGTCTTTAAATAGGAGCGGCACTTTTGATGAAGAACGGCACTTTTGGCTCGAATCAGGGACGACGCTTTTGTACCGGATAGGAGCGGCGCTTTTGCTGTAGGAACGACGCTTTTGCCCACTGATGAAGAATGGAGCTGAAATGTGCATGAGAACGTCGTTTTTTCAATAGGTGCAGCGCTTTTGCTCCATTGGAGCAGCGCTCTAGGATGAGGAGCGGCGCTTTTGAAGCTGATTCTGCACTTTTCAATTCCTTAGCCAATTTTTGCCCAAGATTTGGTCAATTTTACACCAAATCAACTCCTTATCCCTCAATTTACCAATTAGCTCAATAGCATACAAAATAGGCTCCGAGATAGTCAAAAATCGAACAAAGTGAGGTAGATATCGCGAAGTAAAATATATATAAATGGAGCGATATCAGAATCCCTTACACCTTCCTCCAGAAAAACCTTAATTACGGCATATGATAGCGCAATATGACTATGATGACATCCTCCTTTGAACCTATGGCTTTGTGACTCGCAAGTTCTTGCTTGTGCCACCACAATCATCAATGTCCATGCTACATGCATTCATGAATGAATTCACACATCCATATCATATCAAATCAAATATTCAAATATTCAAAAATAAAATTAATCATCCCAATATAGCTTAGAAGTGGTTATGCCTTATTCCTCACAATCAAGACATACTTCCTCCCCGGGACTAGTTGTCACATCAGCGCCACATCACTACTTCCTTTCGAGGACTAACCTTGGACTAAACTCTATCAACAATGACATACTCCCTCAAATAAATTGAGACTCATTTAAATTATTTAATTAAAGAATTTACAAGCTTTAATGCTAGTGGTACAAGTAATATATACATTTACATCCGTTCACAAATATTTCAAAGAAGCACGAGAAGAAGGGCAAAGGGACCTGGACTAGCCGCTGGACTAGTTACTACCAATGGTGTCCTCGGGAGGGCTAGCCTGGGTGGGACTCAAAACCCAACCATTGGGAGCACTCTAACAACTAAGCTTGTAGTTGGTTAAATGAAATTTATAAAACTAAAAAATTAGCTTCAAGTGTTTAGTTTAAAAATATATACCCTCAAAAATTCTACAACAAAACAACTTATTTAGCACGAACAAACTACTAGAAGTTAGTAAGTATGACAAATAAATAATTGCAATTAGATACTAACGAGATGCAAAGAGGAGAAGAGTGTAAAGAGGAGAGTAAATGTGTTAGGTTGTAGTTGCCATTTGAATTTTGGTTGAATTGAATTAAGCAGTGTAAACAGCTACATATATGGTTCTGTATATATATAAGATATTAAATCATTAAACTAAAGAAGTGGGTGGGTTGGGTTGTTGATTATGAATATGGGACATCGACTGTGAACTGCGCAGCGCAGTTGGTGATCAAGATCTGAATTCTTATTACAGTACTAGTTTATAACTTAATATGTGCTCTGCATGCTATTATCACGTGCTCACCATATGTGAACATTGACTGTGTTTTCATATTATATCATGTGCTCACCTATAGTTAGTATCTTTGTTGGAGGCTTCATTTTTCAGATGATGAAGTCCTCGAGTTTTTATAAAGTTTCAGTTTTAAAAAAAAAAAAAAAAATCAATCTCACTAAAAACCACCTTTTTATCAGTTAAAACTAGACGTGATCCAATCTTTCAATGCCAGACCTTTTTAAACTACAAGTGGTCTTTTCAAAAACCGAAATAACAACCAGGCTGTCAGCAACATATCAACACACAACTGATTCAAGGAATGTGGTTAACCGTAATAGTGAGGGGGTGGTCAATCTTCATTTTCTGGCTTCAAGAAATATTCAACTTCTTCCCATATCCAAGAATTAGGGGAACATGGAGGAGAATCCAAATCCAAATCCCAATCCGGTTTAAGTGCTGACTCTAATGGATCAGGTATTTCAGGCACCGGCAACTCTACGAGTTCTGGGTAATCGGAAAGGGTTTCGTGGTTCAGCTGCATAACCAACTAGGGAGTGAGAAACAAGATATTTTGACGGTCCAAATAATGATAAATAACACGGTGTAATATTTAGCTATATAAAGATCACTGCGAACCTTTGATGAATCAGATACCGGAGAGTCAGAAGGCGTAGAACCTGCAAGTACGAGATTGAAATTATATTAGATGTCATGATAAACTGATATATACAAATATATTTGTCATATAAGCATGTCGTGAGCCCTCTATACACAATAATGTCGCGTAAAATACAAGACTGGTGTTACAAGTGGTTTTGTACTAGTGTTTTATACCCTGCAGTGTGGCAAATCATGATAAATATAAACATTGAATATAGACATTCAAATTTTATGAGATATTATAATCCAGTGGCCACCGAGTTCCCTGTGAAACTAGAGAACCAGGTTCAAATCTTGGTAACGCCCAAGATCGAATTAAAATGGGCTCTTGACCGGAGGGGGCACCAATATGCGCAATTCACCAGGTTACGGGTCTCGTCGCTCATGGGGCTCGTCACCCACGGGTTTTACTTGCTAGTGGGGACCCGATGTGGTTGTCGCTAGGGAAGTTTCCTCAGCGAACCAAAAAAATATATATCTAAATATATAACACTGAACCTTTAAAGTCACAGTGCATCAAAGTGCAGATAATGAGTCAAAATGTTAAGAATTCTTCCATTTACAGCAAACTTGATAGCTCCAAGTGTAGAATAGGTACCTTAAATCTATAAACAGTGAGCATAAATAGTATTCGGGCCCAGTTGAGAATTTCAACTTATTTACATAAAAACAGATCAATTTTTGGGTTGCCTTTACAGAAACTATCAAAAGAATCCAGCTTAATAAATCAGATAAAAATCACTAGAACAGGTTAAACAGGTCGAAAGTAACAAATATTGTATTAAGATGAATACATAGCTCCTACATCACTTTATTAATAACATAATGATTATATGTTAATCCAACACGACCTGGCTGGTTTTGAAAGCATACTTCGTAAACTAATTACTTAAGAAAATACTCGAACAAAGAACAACCAAAAGGGCACTCCAACCTAGTCTGACCCTGTATAGCACATTGTACATTGACCTGTTTTTGACTAATGACCTGATGCGCCTGACCCATTATTATTTTTGGCTGCTACATTAAAGAAGTTTAACCACTCATTTTAATCATTTTGTCAGGATCATGTATGACTCAAAACTTACACAGTTGAACCTAAATGTCACCCACCCCACGATTATCCTCATTATGTAACTCCCGTAATTTGAATTCCACAAAACCAATGAATACATTCAGAATATGTATATAGGGATAAAGAATGAAAGTCTGCACGAAAATTACCATATCCCGGAAGAACTATATCCAAAAACATGGATTCTGACATTAATTGTTGTGCTTCGATACATTTTTTGTGGTCATGCAAAAACCTCTCTTCGAGAATATTAAATTCCTCCTTAACTGGAATCTTTTTCCTTGTCGACACTTCTTTAGTGATGTTTGGTTTATTTGTAATGTCACCAAGTGCTTTGCGGCTCGATCCGCCTTTCCCTAGCGGCAACTTAGCATTTTTCCCTTTTTCACCAGTCATCATCTCTAAAAGAATATAAACTTTATTCAATATGTATATACATAAAAAAGAGATCATACATTTTAGTACGAAGTCTGAAGAACATGAACATGAATTCCAGAGATGCCCTTAAACAAGATATTTATAACAGCAAGAAATTATTATACTGTTTGGAATGACGTTTGAATTCTCATTTTGAATCGTCAGCGGTTGTCGAACGAGTCGACTTGTCATCGTTTTTCACGTGCAATCTCCAATACTGATTCTGCAACACAAAGTTGTCAGAAATACATAAAATTCAGCCATCACAAAATTACTATTCTAGCAACCCAAATTATCAATAAACCGATCAGTACACAAGACGTGAGGGTTAATATACGATAACAACACCAACGAACGTTTGCTTCAATGGTATCAAGCCACAGTGTGGAAGGACCCGCGATTAGTTGCCAAGCAACCCGGGTTCAATTCCTGGGGGCAGAAGGTTTTCTCTCCAATTTCCTGCGATTAGTTGCCAAGCAACCCAGGTCCCGCGATTAGTTGCCAAGCAACCCGGGTAAGAGTTTCCTTCTAGCATGTGTGGGTGCAAATGATGAGGGTCGTTGAAATAAATGATCCGCTGATGCAAATTCGCCGTTCAAAGAAAATATATATATATATATATATATATATATATATATATATATATATATATATATATATATATATATATATATATATATATATATATATATATATATATATATATATATATATACACACACACGATAACAACTAGTAACAAAGACTATAAGCAAATCACGAATCTAGATAAACAGAAATACAAGATCTTACATAATTAGGTTGAGCTCAATTTGATTCAACACGTAATTCCTCCTAACCCAATAGACCCAAATCAAGTAATTCTCATCAAAGTAAGTAGGCTAGTGATAAAGCATTAAAAATTTATAAAATCATGTTCAGTTCAAGCACACTTTATACAGGTACTACAAGATCATACATGTCACATAATTAAGTGATGAAACATAGGTTATTTTTAGCATACATATTCCTAAAAGCTTTAATTGTAACCTAAAGTGGTAATTATTAGGGATATATCAAACATCAGTCGTTTTTTTAACATAAAATTTCAAGATGTACGAACTTAAAAAGTAAAATCATTGATTGCATATGATACTAGTACCTTATTAGTAGAGAGCAAACTTCAGATACAAACTTCAATTTTGTAGATCGACTGATCTTGAAATTAAGATTCAAACCCTAAAACTGTATAGTGGGTGGTGAATTTGAAATAAACGTTAGAATAGGTTAAGCGGTTTGGGTCGAGTTCAAAATTTAGTTTTGGCGCCCGGTTCACAATGGGCCCATTTTTGCTGGCCCAAAACCTTTCTCAGTTTACTACTCATAATTTGCAATGAAAAAATTACGGGGTCCACCGTCCAGGCGTACACGTGCTTTACCCCTAAATTTTACGCGGTGAGGTCATTCTGGTTTGCGAAAGTTACACTGGTGGTCTTATTAGTAACGGCCGTTAAAAAAAGTCAGCTAACTCAAGGTAACTCATGTCAAATAACAAAAAAGGAAAACCCAGGGATGCCACGATAAGAATTTAAGTACTTCATAAAAGCAAATAATAACAAAAAAGGTAATGGAATATTATATTTTCTTTTTTGCTACATATGATTCGAAACATTGTTTATTTATTTAAGCACAACTAAAAAGACATAATCAGGTCGATGATACTATCGACGATTCCTGAACTTTGTAGTAAACGGCGTAGGTTACATTTAACTTTTTTTTTACTTCGTTAACGTCTATCTTTTAATATATTCTGTGAATGACCATGAACTTAACAAATGTTAAATTTGGACCGTTAAGAGACTTCACGTAACCATTTACTCTGAACTTTGTAGTAAACGTCGTAGGTTACCTTTAACTTTTTTTTTTTTTTTTACTTTTACTTCGCTGACCCCTATCTTTTAATATATTCCATGAATGACCATGAATTTAACAAATGTTAAATTTGGACCGTCAAAATACTTCATGTGAACATTTATTTAACATTTTTTTCAGGTAGAGGATCACACCTCTAGCCACCGACAGTGGCGAGTCCACCTTTGAGCTTGTGGGATCCCATGACCCCATTAAAATTGATTTTTTTACACTATCTATACATCAAATTGTAAAGAGCACCACTAAATTTAATTATAGGATTCCATATATTTTTTAAATTTATGGGATTTTAGAGGTAAAGAACCACTAAAATACCCTTTAAATATAATTATTTAAAAAAAAAAAAATTAGGACCCTATTGCGTTTTTATTCTGGATTCGCCACTGGCCACCGACTACTTTTTCACTACGTGTCTCAAAGTAAGACCAAGAAAACTAAGAGATGTCATTTCAAACCCAACCCAACCAAAACCTACAACGACAAAACAAAATCTCACATAATACATAAGGGTATAAAGTAGATAAGATGTAGACAATCATTCTCTTATCCTAGAATAAAGAAAGTCATTTCTTCACCCATAGTGAAACACCCCACGAGTAGAGAACTTCCTCCCTCGCATTGTTCTATAGATAGAGAGATTGCTTCCGAATGGACCTCCGACCAATAAGTGGGTTAAAAAAGTGTGAGACGTCATGAAAATTGTATAATCAAATATCCATGGGTTTTAAACCCTGTATAAACTCTGAAGTTCAATTTAGGCTCTAAACGCAAGTTAAGTTGTCAATAAATTGACGCTTGCTGTTGGCTCGATTAATAGAGTCATATGACCAAAACCTACAAGTGAACACATTTTGCAACCTTTAAAGAAGTAAAAAATGGTTGTTGAAATATCACAGTAGCATAAGATAACATTAGGAGCATAATATGTTATATATAAATATAATTAAAGCTATAAATATAAATACATTTTATACTTTTATTTTTATTTCAATGTAGGCTATATACACAAACAAATAATTAGTGTAGGTCACATACGTTCAAAAAGTGTGCTAATGTAAACAAATGGTGATCGGTTACCTGCTTAATCGGTAAAATTAATTATGTAACATTTTTTGAAATTTATATGACTACATATAAGTCATATACTTTCATTTTTGTTCCAGTGTAGGTTATATAAAAAAGTGATTTTTTATGTATCATTAACTTCATTATCTACACATATGCCATATCAGCTTGTTTCTTTTATCCAGTTAATAAGTTCAGTCCGTTCATATTAATACACTCTTGGGAACCTGGGGTTTAGCTTGAAAAAATTGAACCTGAAAAAGTTCCAATTTGGATTTGCATTCACAATATACCCATTGAACTATGGAGTGGCAGAAGTATAGGTAAACTTGTTAGTGGTATTGGTAGGCCTATGTTGATGGACAAAGTTACTTCAGAGAGATGTCTAAGTAAAAGTGGAAGACTAGGTTTTGCTAGAGTTTTGACTGAAGTCAATGCAGCTGATGACCTTCCTAGCTTTGTCGAATTTTCCTATCCTGTGATTGGTTCTTTTCCGGCCAAAGTGGGTAAACTTGAGGTGACTTATCAATGGAAACCGCCTTTATGCACTCATTGCAAAGTGTTTGGCCACTCTTTTAATACTTGTAAAATTAGGCCTAAAACAGAAGATGAAGTATCTGCACAAGTGTTAAAAGACGCTTTGAAAATCAACAATGATGGTGAAACAGTTGATTTAAATAACCAGTGTGTTGAGGACGGCAATAAAGTTGTTGGTAAGAAAGGAAGGGTATTTCATAAGTTGAATTTTGATAATAATAAAAGTCAATGGCAGTCAACATAAGCAAAAGGTATCAAGCAAAATGCAGTTAAGAATAATTATGGTATTAAAGACAATATTGCTGTGGAGGAAACAAATTGAAATGTGGAGTCCCAGAAAAATTGAAATCATAATGTTTTAAGGAAAAGAGATAAAGGGAAGGGCATTGATGGTGAAGATAATAATAAGACATATTCCAAAGATAGAATTGAAACAAACAATCCTTTTTATGTATTAGTAGATGATGAGGGTAATGGTGATTGATGTTAAGTTTGATAATACTGCTCCGAAATCAGGGTATTCTACATCTTGTTAGTCTCTTACTTTATATCTAGTATAGGTCCTCGAGTTTCGCTCAAATTAGTGTTACTCATGTTGTAATCCTCGTTGTATCATTTCCTTATCAATAAAATTATCTTGCTTTTCAAAAAAAAAAAACACTCTTTGAAAATATGCGACATACACTATTACTGTTTTGAATATATAGCTTACATTTGAAAAAAAAAAAAATTATAATGCGTATGTATAGTAAGTGACAAGATAATAAAGGCATCTGTCCAGTGGCGAGGCTAGGCAGGGACTCGTGAGTCACGGGACACCGCTATGTTAAAAATTATCAGAAGAAAATACCCTGTAAAATTGTGTAGGACACCAATAAATTTAACTGAAGGACCCCATATCATTTTCGAATATACAGTTTTTCCTTTAAAATGTATAGAACACCACTATATATAACTACTCGGACCCAATATATTTTCCGAACTCGTAGTATTTTGAAAGTAAACAACCACTAAAATAGCATTCAAATATAACTAGGACTGGAAAAAAAATTTGAGGACCTCATTGAATTTGCATCCTAGAATCGTGACCGCATCTGTGTGTTTAGCTAAATCATTATGCCAAGATTTAAAAATCAAGTACGCTCACAGTGTATATTGACTCATAAAAAAGTATACATCACCTCTCTCAAAATTTGAGGTATATGATCATGTCCATGTCCTTACTCCTTAGTATCACAAGTCGGTCACGTCCTCATCTTAAAGGCGTAAATAAATATCCTTATAGCATCTTTAGTAACATATTTTATGAATGACCCTTGAATTATCGTAAAATGATAATATTGAACTACGGATATATACAAGTCTCAACTCACTCTATAACTATTCACAGAATTATCAAACTAGTAAACCCATAATATGTAACTGTTGCAACACCTTCATCGAAGAAGACTACCCAGTTTAGTGTAGTTATATAATGTTTTGCTGTATATAAAAAGACAGAGTTAATTAAAATACTTACAATTTATTAAAAAATTCTCCACAAACAACATTAAAAACAGAGTATAAGTAGCACACATTCAAACCACAAACTTAGCATTAATTCATTCATTCATAGTAATACCATAGCCAATACATAAACATGGATTAATTAAAGCTTACTGAAACACCGTACGTAGGGGGACATTAAAATAAAAGGTAAATCACACAAATTAACCCACAACTAGTCTAATTTAGTAGTAATTAACAAAGTCTGGTGCAGAAGCAACGGCGACGGAAACCAACGCAATCGCCACCGGAGAAGCCCTCATTACGGCACACCATAGCGCAGTTGTGGTCGCTCATACAAGTTCCATGAAAGTTGTGGCTTTGAGATTTGCACATTCGTGCTTCTGCTACTGGAATAGTCCACTCTACATTCATTCATAAAAAATACAAAATAAACACATTAATAAAGCATTTAATTAATTTCATTCAACTTTGATTTGATATAAAAAAACTTAATGATATGTATAGAGAAATAAAAACCATAATAAATGAACGAATTTGATTAGGTACTAACGAGAAGCGAAAATGATGAGCAAGGTGAAAAGGAGAGCAAAGGCTTTGCTAGTAGTCATTTTTCTTCTGGGGTTAAATGAATATTGTAAGCTTAATTTGTATTTGTATTTGTGTAGCAAAAGTGTTGACGAAAATATGAGTTTATATAGACAAAATGGAAAGGTGGTGGACGGTGGATTATGGCGATCATCGAGGTGGTCGGCAAAATACTATTCCCTTTAGGATAATGAGTTTTAATTTGTACGGAGTATTTGTTTCAATTTAATAATTCCAAACAAAAAACGAAATTTTAGGAAATCTCACTACTTCTGTCCAAATTTAATAGTCTAATGTATCAAGTTTATGGAGTAATAACAATTTAGTGTGATTAGTTTAATTAATTACTCCGTATTAATTATTATATAGATAGACATCGATTTGCATACTTTCAATTGGTTAATTTTTGGTTTTAAATTTGTTAAATACTCCATATTTATTTTGATACGAGGTAAGCTTCAATACCATTGCCATACATATCAACTGATCAAGTACCATTTTTTTTTAACTAGAGAACAAGAAAATCTAATTCTACTCCTTTTAAAAAATGAAAAAATTAGTACTCCACTACGTAACAAACAAAGTAACAAAGATACAAAATTATTAAAATGTCAACACGCTCTTATTCGTTATTATACATCCAAGTAAACATCTAATTTAATCTATCTATACATATACACTCACTTTAATCAAATCGGTGCTCAATAGCCTACCTCTTTATTATTTTTCCCTTTTTAAAGCACCTACACGAGTTTTAAATGAACTAGAAGGCTTACGTCGTGATTTCTTTTGGGGTGGGACTTCGGATGATCGAAAAATGGCTTGGGTAAAATGGAAACAAATCCTACTACCTTATGACATGGGAGGACTAAATGTAGGATCTCTAAAAAATAAAAATTTTGGACTTCTAATAAAATGGTGGTGGAAGTTTCTTAACAATAACAACTCCCTTTGGGCCCGGGTAATCAAGAGTATATAAGGGAAAAACGGCGGGTTGGGGTGTTTTTCCACATCGTCCGACCTTAATGTAAAAAAAATTTCGGGCCGCACTTGGTTTAATATTGTCAATGTTGAGCGCACCCTAAGCAAATTAGGGTGCGATATTTCTAATGCGTTTTTTAAGGTGATAGGTAAAGGGGTCGAAACAAGCTTTTGGGAAGACAAATGGTGCGGTGATGAACCTCTAAAAGTCGCCTTTCCTAGACTGTATCAAATTGAATCTTCCAAAAGCGCCACTGTAGCAGATAGAGTTCCAAAAACCGACACTACTACTACTTTTCGTTGGGCCTGGACTGTTGAGCCCAAATGGCGGGTTGAGTCAGAATTAAATAAACTTGTTTCGATGATCACAACTTGATCCTTCTCCAACAAAAATGGTGACGAGTGGTGCTGGAAGTTCAGCTCCTCCAACAAATTCACTCCCAGGTTGTAATGACCCGGAAAATTTCGACTTATTTAAACCAATTATCTATACGATTTATTATTTTGACACGTTAAACAAAGTCTGTTAGATTGAGTCTCAAAAATTTTAGAACGGTTCATATATAAAATTACCTTTGACTACTCTCGACGATTCATGAACAATTATATGTATGTATATATATATATATTATAAGATGTACAAGTAAAAACGACGTTCCTACAGTAAAACACTATTTGCTACAGTAAAAATGACTTTGCTACAGTAAAACGCTATTTGCTACAGTGAAATCGTATTTTGCTACAGTGCTACAGTAAATACTATTTGCTACAGTAACACTATTTTGCTACCGTACCCCCTATTTGATGTCGACGAACTAGCAAACAAAATCGGAAAAGGCGTCCATGCGATCGCATGACAAAAACACTGAAAATTCATGCGATCGCATGAGCTACAGTAAATGGAACAGTACTATAAAAAGGCCAGTTTGTTCGACGATATACTTCACAACATATTTTCTTATGTAATTTAAATTTATAATTATAATTATAATTTTAATTTAAGTTAATAATAATAAAGTATATTCGAGGGTGTTTTAATTCGGGTTTCAAACCGCTTTAAGCTAAGGAAATATTGGGTATTGTTTGGGGTATTGTTCTTGAATCCAACGCCAACCATACAGTCGTCTACCGTCATTACGTCTACGCAATTTGCCTACAATATTGAGTCTCAATATTGAACTGTGAGTTATAGTCTCCCTTTTTAAATACTTTAAATATTTTTGGGCTGAGAATACATGCAATTTATTTTAAACGCGATAAGACACAAGTACATACTAAATTCTACACTGAGTTAAACCGAAAATCCCTTAGCTTTGGTAACTAGTAGCTGCCAGTACATATGATATGGACTGGTGGGCGCGAATAATTGTATATGGATCCATAGGGCTTGACATCCCCGTCCGAGCTAGAGCGCTAGCCTTTTAACGGACGTATGTTATTTGAGTTTAAGACACGTTGGTTTGCGTGTATTAAAACGAATGGGGTAATTATCACTATAGCGTTAAGTTTAGTTACCAGGGTGCTCTGTTACGTAGAATCTATTGATAAACTTTTTGTAGTGACCCGAACTTTTCCATGTTTATATATATGAATTGAGATTGATATTTACATGATTAAATGTTTCCAACATGTTAAGCAATCAAACTTGTTAAGACTTGATTAATTGAAATATGTTTCATATAGACAATTGACCACCCAAGTTGACCGGTGATTCACGAACGTTAAAACTTGTAAAAACTATATGATGACATATATATGGATATATATATATAGTTAACATGATACTATGATAAGTAAACATATCATTAAGTATATTAACAATGAACTACATATGTAAAAACAAGACTACTAACTTAATGATTTTTAAACGAGACATATATGTAACGATTATCGTTGTAAAGACGTTTAATGTATATATATCATATTAAGAGATATTCATACATGATAATATCATGTTAATATAATAATTTAAAATCTCATTTGATATTATAAACATTGGGTTAACAACATTTAACAAGATCGTTAACCTAAAGGTTTCAAAACAACACTTACATGTAACGACTAACGATGACTTAACGAATCAGTTAAAATGTATATACATGTAGTGTTTTAATATGTATTTATACACTTTTGGAAGACTTCAATATACTTATCAAAATACTTCTACTTAACAAAAATGCTTACAATTACATCCTCGTTCAGTTTCATCAACAATTCTACTCGTATGTACCCGTATTCGTACTCGTACAATACACAGCTTTTAGATGTATGTACTATTGGTATATACACTCCAATGATCAGCTCTTAGCAGCCATGTGAGTCACCTAACACATGTGGGAACCATCATTTGGCAACTAGCATGAAATATCTCATAAATTACAAAAATATGAGTAATCATTCATGACTTATTTACATGAAAACAAAATTACATATCCTTTATATCTAATCCATACACCAACGACCAAAAACACCTACAAACACTTTCATTCTTCAATTTTCTTCATCTAATTGATCTCTCTCAAGTTCTATCTTCAAGTTCTAAGTGTTCTTCATATATTCTACAAGTTCTAGTTACATAAAATCAAGAATACTTTCAAGTTTGCTAGCTCACTTCCAATCTTGTAAGGTGATCATCCAACCTCAAGAAATCTTTGTTTCTTACAGTAGGTTATCATTCTAATACAAGGTAATAATCATATTCAAACTTTGGTTCAATTTCTATAACTATAACAATCTTATTTCAAGTGATGATCTTACTTGAACTTGTTTTCGTGTCATGATTCTGCTTCAAGAACTTCGAGCCATCCAAGGATCCATTGAAGCTAGATCCATTTTTCTCTTTTCCAGTAGGTTTATCCAAGTAACTTAAGGTAGTAGTGATGTTCATAACATCATTCGATTCATACATATAAAGCTATCTTATTCGAAGGTTTAAACTTGTAATCACTAGAACATAGTTTAGTTAATTCTAAACTTGTTCGCAAAAAAAAAGTTAATCCTTCTAACTTGACTTTTAAAATAAACTAAACACATGTTCTATATCTATATGATATGCTAACTTAATGATTTAAAACCTGGAAACACGAAAAACACCGTAAAACTGGATTTACGCCGTCGTAGTAACACCGCGGGCTGTTTTGGGTTAGTTAATTAAAAACTATGATAAACTTTGATTTAAAAGTTTTTATTCTGAGAAAATGATTGTTATTATGAACATGAAACTATATCCAAAAAATATGGTTAAACTCAAAGTGGAAGTATATTTTCTAAAATGGTCATCTAGACGTCGTTCTTTCGACTGAAATGACTACCTTTACAAAAACGACTTGTAAATTATTTTTCCGACTATAAACCTATACATTTTATGTTTTGATTCATAAAATAGAGTTCAATATGAAACCATAGCAATTTAATTCACTCAAAACGGATTTAAAATGAAGAAGTTATGGGTAAAACAAGATTGGATAATTTTTTCTCATTTTAGCTACGTGAAAATTGGTAACAAATCTATTCCAACCATAACTTAATCAACTTGTATTGTATATTATGTAATCTTGAGATACCATAGACACGTATACAATGTTTCAACCTATCATGTCGACACATCTATATATATTTCGGAACAACCATAGACACTCTATATGTGAATGTTGGAGTTAGCTATACAGGGTTGAGGTTGATTCCAAAATATATATAGTTTGAGTTGTGATCAATACTGAGATACGTATACACTGGGTCATGGATTGATTCAAGATAATATTTATCGATTTATTTCTGTACATCTAACTGTGGACAACTAGTTGTAGGTTACTAACGAGGACAGCTGACTTAATAAACTTAAAACATCAAAATATATTAAAAGTGTTGTAAATATATTTTGAACATACTTTGATATATATGTATATATTGTTATAGGTTCGTGAATCAACCAGTGGCCAAGTCTTACTTCCCGACGAAGTAAAAATCTGTGAAAGTGAGTTATAGTCCCACTTTTAAAATCTAATACTTTTGGGATGAGAATACATGCAGGTTTTATAAATGATTTACAAAATAGACACAAGTACGTGAAACTACATTCTATGGTTGAATTATCGAAATCGAATATGCCCCTTTTTATTAAGTCTGGTAATCTAAGAATTAAGGAACAGACACCCTAATTGACGCGAATCCTAAAGATAGATCTATTGGGCCTAACAAACCCCATCCAAAGTACCGGATGCTTTAGTACTTCGAAATTTATATCATATCCGAAGGGTGTCCCGGAATGATGGGGATATTCTTATATATGCATCTTGTTAATGTCGGTTACCAGGTGTTCACCATATGAATGATTTTTATCTCTATGTATGGGATGTGTATTGAAATATGAAATCTTGTGGTCTATTATTATGATTTGATATATATAGGTTAAACCTATAACTCACCAACATTTTTGTTGACGTTTTAAGCATGTTTATTCTCAGGTGATTATTAAGAGCTTCCGCTGTCGCATACTTAAATAAGGACGAGATTTGGAGTCCATACTTGTATGATATTGTGTAAAAACTGCATTCAAGAAACTTATTTTGTTGTAACATATTTGTATTGTAAACCATTATGTAATGGTCGTGTGTAAACAGGATATTTGAGATTACCATTATTTGATAATCTACGTAAAGCTTTTTAAACCTTTATTGATGAAATAAAGGTTATGGTTTGTTTTAAAATGAATGCAGTCTTTGAAAAACGTCTCATATAGAGGTCAAAACCTCGCAACGAAATCAATTAATATGGAACGTTTTTAATCAATAAGAACGGGACATTTCAGTTGGTATCCGAGCGTTGGTCTTAGAGAACCAGAAAATTTGCATTAGTGTGTCTTATCGAGTTTGTTAGGATGCATTTGTGAGTCTGGACTTCGACCGTGTTTTCTTTAAAAATGATTGCTTAACATTTTTGTTGGAAACTATATATTTTTAACATATGAATATTATGTGATATATTAATCTCTTATCGTGTTTGATATTATGTGATAGATGTCTACCTCTAGAACAAGTCCCATTGACTCACCTAATAATAATGAAGAGTCAAATGTAAATTGGAATGATTCGTGGACTGATTCACAAGTTCCCGAAGAGGAACCGGAAGAAGAGTCGGAACCGGAAGAAGAATCGGAACCGGAAGAAGAATCGGAACCGGAAGAAGAAATAGAACCGGTGGGGGAAATAATAAAACGGTTAAGTAAAAGAGAATCCTCAACCAACCGACCAAGGTTAATTATGGTCAATGGTGTTTCCGCCAAGGAAGCAAAATATTGGGAGGATTACCAATTCTTCGATGAATCGGATTCCGACGAGAATTCCGATGATGTTATAGAAATTACCCCAACTGAATTTAAAAAGGCAAAAGAAAATAATAAGGGAAAGGGCATAAAAATAGAGAAATCTAATTCCAACCCCGATGAACTTTATATGTATCGTCAACCCCCGAAGTCCTTAAGTTGTAACAATGACCCGGGAACCTCTAAACCACCAGGTTTTTCTAAACCAATGTGGATAACGACGGCTCGTATTAGGGGAACATCATATATCCCTAGAAACTTGGCAAAACGAACCAAAACCGAACAAGAAGAAACGAGCGAGTCGGAATAAGATAGTTATATTCGTGTGGTGTAATTTATGTAATATAGTGTGCTTATGCTTTATGATATATGTAAAAATTGCTTGTATTAATAAGTATTTTTTTTATGAATCTAACTCTTGTCTATTTTACAGTATAAAAACACAAAATGGATAGACAACCCAATATTTTAAGAGACCTACCCGGAGACATGATTGATGAAATCTTGTCTAGAGTCGGTCAGAATTCCTCGACACAACTATTTAAGGCGAGATCAGTTTGTAAGACATTCGAAGAACGTTCCAAGAATGCCTTGGTTAATAAAAGGCTTTCGTTCGGAAGATGGGGAATATCACATTGGGAAATCCATAAGTTACGATGTGTTTACTTTGACGCATATATTGCGGGGAACCCAAATGCTATTTTACGCAATGGGTTAAGAAATTATTTTGACTCAGTATATCCGAATATAGGACTTCGTGATTTAGAAAAAGCAGCTAACATGCAACATAAAGAAGCATGTTATGCTTACGGGTTAGTAATGTTCGCTTCTCACCAAAGTGAGAACAAGAACATCGGGCTACAACTATTAAACAAAACGTTCCCACAAGTGACGGAGTCGGTAATTGGGGTAAGAAATGAGGTTTTTAGGTTATTACGAGACTGTTGGTCATTACGTAACCCTCGTCCCTTTGATGACGTTACAACGCACTGTCTTATCAACGGCCATAACGGTTATGTTCCACAAGACCAAGGATGGGAAGTAGTCCTAGTAAAACCAGAATGCATGACTTGTTTCTGGACGTATGAATTACGTGTCTTTATTGCCTTTGCTGAACGACTTGTGTACTAGCTAGAATTATCTTCACAACTATCTTGTATCAAAGTTATTGTGTGCTATATTTCATGCTTTATGTAAAATAAGCGGTATTGTAAGTTTGTAAAATATTGTATAAAAGTTTGAACGCGAAATATTATTACAATCAGTTTTTCATATAGAATTGTAGTAGTTGAATTGTATATTAGCTACTAAGTATGAACTTAATAGGTAGGTACTACCCGAATTTAAACTTATAAAATGCTAATATGAAGAAAAAGCTTTTATAAATGAGTTCATATTATGCTACGAAATACTATTAACTACTCTTAATATTCTGTATGATTAACTTGTTCCATTTGACTATTTTGAAGGAAATGGCACCGACTACTCGACACACCGTGAATATGAATGAAGAGGAATTCCGTACTTTTCTAGCTTCAAACATAGCCGCAGTACAGGCTGCGCTACATACCAACAATAACCTTGGATCTGGCAGTACAGGAAATCGTGTAGGATGCACCTACAAAGAATTCACTGCCTGCAAACCTTTGGAATTTGATGGAACTGAAGGACCGATCGGATTGAAACGGTGGACCGAGAAGGTCGAATCGGTGTTTGCCATAAGTAAGTGTACTGAAGAGGACAAAGTAAAGTACGCTACGCATTCCTTCACAGGTTCTGCGTTAACATGGTGGAATACCTATCTAGAGCAAGTGGGACAAGACGATGCGTACGCACTACCGTGGTCAGCATTCAAGCACTTGATGAACGAGAAGTACCGTCCCAGAACCGAGGTCAATAAGCTCAAGACAGAACTTAGAGGGTTACGAACCCAAGGATTTGATATTACCACGTACGAAAGACGATTCACAGAATTGTGCCTATTGTGTCCGGGAGCATTCGAAGATGAGGAAGAGAAGATCGACGCGTTTGTGAAAGGATTACCGGAAAGAATCCAAGAAGATATAAGTTCACACGAGCCCGCCTCCATACAACAGGCATGTAGAATGGCTCACAAACTAGTGAACCAGATTGAAGAAAGAATTAAAGAACAGACTGTTGAAGAGGCCAATGTGAAGCAAGTCAAAAGAAAGTGGGAGGAAAACGGTGATAAGAATCACCAATACAACAATAACAGCAATTACAACAATAATCGCAACAATTATCCCAACAATCGCAACATCAATCGCAACTACAACAAACGGCCCAACAACAACAACAACAACAGCAACAGCAACTACAACAATCATCCCAACAACAATAATAACCGCAACAACAACAACAATCAGAAGCAGCTATGCCAAAGGTGTGAAAAGTATCACTCGGGGTTCTGCACCAAATTTTGCAACAAATTTTGCAACAAGTGTAAAAGAAATGGTCATAGCGCGGCGAAGTGTGAGGTCTACGGACCAGGGGTTAATAGAACGAAAGGAACAAATGGTGTCGGAACGAGTAATGGCGGAGCAAGTAGTGTCGGAGCAAGTTATGCCAATGTAGTTTGTTATAAATGTGGAAAACCGGGCCACATTATTAGAAATTGCCCGAACCAGGAGAACACGAATGGACAAGGCCGCGGAAGAGTTTTCAATATTAATGCGGCAGAGGCACAGGAAGACCCGGAGCTTGTTACGGGTACGTTTCTTATTGACAATAAATCTGCTTACGTTTTATTTGATTCGGGTGCGGATAGAAGCTATATGAGTAGAGATTTTTGTGCTAAATTAAGTTGTCCATTGACGCCTTTGGATAGTAAATTTTTACTCGAATTAGCAAATGGTAAATTAATTTCAGCAGATAATATATGTCGGAATCGAGAAATTAAACTGGTTAGCGAAACATTTAAGATTGATTTGATACCAGTAGAGTTAGGGAGTTTTGATGTGATAATCGGTATGGACTGGTTGAAAGAAGTGAAAGCAGAGATCGTTTGTTACAAAAATGCAATTCGCATTATACGAGAAAAAGGAAAACCCTTAATGGTGTACGGAGAAAAGGGCAACACGAAGCTACATATTATTAGTAATTTGAAGGCACAAAAACTAATAAGAAAAGGTTGCTATGCTGTTCTAGCACACGTCGAGAAAGTACAAACTGAAGAAAAGAGCATCAATGATGTTCCCATTGCAAAAGAATTTCCCGATGTATTTCCGAAAGAATTACCGGGATTACCCCCACATCGATCCGTTGAATTTCAAATAGATCTTGTACCAGGAGCTGCACCAATAGCTCGTGCTCCTTACAGACTCGCACCCAGCGAGATGAAAGAACTGCAAAGCCAATTACAAGAACTTTTAGAGCGTGGTTTCATTCGACCAAGCACATCACCGTGGGGAGCTCCTGTTTTGTTTGTCAAGAAGAAAGATGGTACATTCAGGTTGTGTATCGACTACCGAGAGTTGAACAAACTTACCATCAAGAACCGCTACCCACTACCGAGAATCGACGACTTATTTGATCAACTACAAGGCTCGTCTGTTTATTCAAAGATTGACTTACGTTCCGGGTATCATCAAATGCGGGTGAAAGAAGATGATATTCCAAAGACTGCTTTCAGAACACGTTACGGTCATTACGAGTTATGGTCATGCCGTTTGGTTTAACTAATGCACCAGCTGTGTTTATGGACCTTATGAACCGAGTGTGTGGACCATACCTTGACAAGTTTGTCATTGTTTTCATTGATGACATACTTATTTACTCAAAGAATGACCAAGAACACGGTGAACATTTGAGAAAGGTGTTAGAAGTATTGAGGAAGGAAGAATTGTACGCTAAATTTTCAAAGTGTGCATTTTGGTTGGAAGAAGTTCAATTCCTCGGTCACATAGTGAACAAAGAAGGTATTAAGGTGGATCCGGCAAAGATAGAAACTGTTGAAAAGTGGGAAACCCCAAAAACTCCGAAACACATACGTCAGTTTTTAGGACTAGCTGGTTACTACAGAAGGTTCATCCAAGACTTTTCCAGAATAGCAAAACCCTTGACTGCATTAACGCATAAAGGGAAGAAATTTGAATGGAATGATGAACAAGAGAAAGCGTTTCAGTTATTGAAGAAAAAGCTAACTACGGCACCTATATTGTCATTGCCTGAAGGGAATGATGATTTTGTGATTTATTGTGACGCATCAAAGCAAGGTCTCGGTTGTGTATTAATGCAACGAACGAAGGTGATTGCTTATGCGTCTAGACAATTGAAGATTCACGAACAAAATTATACGATGCGTGATTTGGAATTAGGCGCGGTTGTTTTTGCATTAAAGACTTGGAGGCACTACTTATATGGGGTCAAAAGTATTATATATACCGACCACAAAAGTCTTCAACACATATTTAATCAGAAACAACTGAATATGAGGCAGCGTAGGTGGATTGAATTATTGAATGATTACGACTTTGAGATTCGTTACCACCCGGGGAAGGCAAATGTGGTAGCCGATGCCTTGAGTAGGAAGGACAGAGAACCCATTCGAGTAAAATCTATGAATATAATGATTCATAATAACCTTACTACTCAAATAAAGGAGGCGCAACAAGGAGTTTTAAAAGAGGGAAATTTAAAGGATGAAATACCCAAAGGATCGGAGAAGCATCTTAATATTCGGGAAGACGGAACCCGGTATAGGGCTGAAAGGATTTGGGTACCAAAATTTGGAGATATGAGAGAAATGGTACTTAGAGAAGCTCATAAAACCAGATACCCAATACATCCTGGAACGAGGAAGATGTACAAGGATCTCAAGAAACATTTTTGGTGGCCGGGTATGAAAGCCGATGTTGCTAAATACGTAGGAGAATGTTTGACGTGTTCTAAGGTCAAAGCTGAGCATCAGAAACCATCAGGTCTACTTCAACAACCCGAAATCCCGGAATGGAAATGGGAAAACATTACCATGGATTTCATCACTAAATTGCCAAGGACCGCAAGTGGTTTTGATACTATTTGGGTAATAGTTGATCGTCTCACCAAATCAGCACACTTCCTGCCAATAAGAGAAGATGACAAGATGGAGAAGTTAGCACGACTGTATTTGAAGGAAGTCGTCTCCAGACATGGAATACCAATCTCTATTATCTCTGATAGGGATGGCAGATTTATTTCAAGATTCTGGCAGACATTACAGCAAGCATTAGGAACTCGTCTAGACATGAGTACTGCCTATCATCCACAAACTGATGGGCAGAGCGAAAGGACGATACAAACGCTTGAAGACATGCTACGAGCATGTGTTATTGATTTCGGAAACAGTTGGGATCGACATCTACCGTTAGCAGAATTTTCCTACAACAACAGCTACCATTCAAGCATTGAGATGGCGCCGTTTGAATCACTTTATGGTAGAAAGTGCAGGTCTCCGATTTGTTGGAGTGAAGTGGGGGATAGACAGATTACGGGTCCGGAGATTATACAAGAAACTACCGAGAAGATCATCCAAATTCAACAACGGTTGAAAACCGCCCAAAGTCGACAAAAGAGCTACGCTGACATTAAAAGAAAAGATATAGAATTTGAAATTGGAGAGATGGTCATGCTTAAAGTTGCACCTTGGAAAGGCGTTGTTCGATTTGGTAAACGAGGGAAATTAAATCCAAGGTATATTGGACCATTCAAGATTATTGATCGTGTCGGACCAGTAGCTTACCGACTTGAGTTACCTCAACAACTCGCGGCTGTACATAACACTTTCCACGTCTCGAATTTGAAGAAATGTTTTGCTAAAGAAGATCTCACTATTCCGTTAGATGAAATCCAAATCAACGAAAAACTTCAATTCATCGAAGAACCCGTCGAAATAATGGATCGTGGGGTTAAAAGACTTAAGCAAAACAAGATACCAATTGTTAAGGTTTGATGGAATGCTCGTAGAGGACCCGAGTTCACCTGGGAGTGTGAAGATCAGATGAAGAAGAAATACCCGCATCTATTTCCAGAAGATTCGTCAACACCTTCAACAGCTTAAAATTTCGGGACGAAATTTATTTAACGGGTAGGTACTGTAGTGACCCGAACTTTTCCATGTTTATATATATTAATTGAGATTGATATTTACATGATTAAATGTTTCCAACATGTTAAGCAATCAAACTTGTTAAGACTTGATTAATTGAAATATGTTTCATATAGACAATTGACCACCCAAGTTGACCGGTGATTCACGAACGTTAAAACTTGTAAAAACTATATGATGACATATATATGGATATATATATATAGTTAACATGATACTATGATAAGTAAACATATCATTAAGTATATTAACAATGAACTACATATGTAAAAACAAGACTACTAACTTAATGATTTTTAAACGAGACATATATGTAACGATTATCGTTGTAAAGACGTTTAATGTATATATATCATATTAAGAGATATTCATACATGATAATATTATGATAATATAATAATTTAAAATCTCATTTGATATTATAAACATTGGGTTAACAACATTTAACAAGATCGTTAACCTAAAGGTTTCAAAACAACACTTACATGTAACGACTAACGATGACTTAACGAATCAGTTAAAATGTATATACATGTAGTGTTTTAATATGTATTTATACACTTTTTGAAGACTTCAATACACTTATCAAAATACTTCTACTTAACAAAAATGCTTACAATTACATCCTCGTTCAGTTTCATCAACAATTCTACTCGTATGCACCCGTATTCGTACTCGTACAATACACAGCTTTTAGATGTATGTACTATTGATATATACACTCCAATGATCAGCTCTTAGCAGCCATGTGAGTCACCTAACACATGTGGGAACCATCATTTGGCAACTAGCATGAAATATCTCATAAAATTACAAAAATATGAGTAATCATTCATGACTTATTTACATGAAAACAAAATTACATATCCTTTATATCTAATCCATACACCAACGACCAAAAACACCTACAAACACTTTCATTCTTCAATTTTCTTCATCTAATTAATCTCTCTCAAGTTCTATCTTCAAGTTCTAAGTGTTCTTCATATAATCTACAAGTTCTAGTTACATAAAATCAAGAATACTTTCAAGTTTGCTAGCTCACTTCCAATCTTGTAAGGTGATCATCCAACCTCAAGAAATCTTTGTTTCTTACAGTAGGTTATCATTCTAATACAAGGTAATAATCATATTCAAACTTTGGTTCAATTTCTATAACTATAACAATCTTATTTCAAGTGATGATCTTACTTGAACTTGTTTTCGTGTCATGATTCTGCTTCAAGAACTTCGAGCCATCCAAGGATCCATTGAAGCTAGATCCATTTTTCACTTTTCCAGTAGGTTTATCCAAGGAACTTAAGGTAGTAATGATGTTCATAACATCATTCGATTCATACATATAAAGCTATCTTATTCGAAGGTTTAAACTTGTAATCACTAGAACATAGTTTAGTTAATTCTAAACTTGTTCGCAAAAAAAAAAAGTTAATCCTTCTAACTTGACTTTTAAAATCAACTAAAAACATGTTCTATATCTATATGATATGCTAACTTAATGATTTAAAACCTGGAAACACGAAAAACACCGTAAAACCGGATTTACGCCGTCGTAGTAACACCGCGGGCTGTTTTGGGTTAGTTAATTAAAAACTATGATAAACTTTGATTTAAAAGTTGTTATTCTGAGAAAATGATTGTTATTATGAACATGAAACTATATCCGAAAAATATGGTTAAACTCAAAGTGGAAGTATATTTTCTAAAATGGTCATCTAGACGTCGTTCTTTCGACTGAAATGACTACCTTTACAAAAACGACTTGTAACTTATTTTTCCAACTATAAACCTATACATTTTCTGTTTTGATTCATAAAATAGAGTTCAATATGAAACCATAGCAATTTGATTCACTCAAAACGGATTTAAAATGAAGAAGTTATGGGTAAAACAAGATTGGATAATTTTTTCTCATTTTAGCTACGTGAAAATTGGTAACAAATCTATTCCAACCATAACTTAATCAACTTGTATTGTATATTATGTAATCTTGAGATACCATAGACACGTATACAATGTTTCGACCTATCATGTCGACACATCTATATATATTTCGGAACAACCATAGACACTCTATATGTGAATGTTGGAGTTAGCTATACAGGGTTGAGGTTGATTTCAAAATATATATAGTTTGAGTTGTGATCAATACTGAGATACGTATACACTGGGTCGTGGATTGATTCAAGATAATATTTATCGATTTATTTCTGTACATCTAACTGTGGACAACTAGTTGTAGGTTACTAACGAGGACAGCTGACTTAATAAACTTAAAACATCAAAATATATTAAAAGTGTTGTAAATATATTTTGAACATACTTTGATATATATGTATATATTATTATAGGTTCGTGAATCAACCAGTGGCCAAGTCTTACTTCCCGACGAAGTAAAAATCTGTGAAGTGAGTTATAGTCCCACTTTTAAAATCTAATATTTTTTGGGATGAGAATACATGCAGGTTTTATAAATGATTTACAAAATAGACACAAGTACGTGAAACTACATTCTATGGTTGAATTATCAAAATCGAATATGCCCCTTTTTATTAAGTCTGGTAATATGAGAATTAGGGAACAGACACCCTAATTGACGCGAATCCTAAAGATAGATCTATTGGGCCTAACAAACCCCATCCAAAGTACCGGATGCTTTAGTACTTCGAAATTTATATCATATCCGAAGGGTGTCCCGGAATGATGGGGATATTCTTATATATGCATCTTGTTAATGTCGGTTACCAGGTGTTCACCATATGAATGATTTTTATCTCTATGTATGGGATGTGTATTGAAATATGAAATCTTGTGGTCTATTATTATGATTTGATATATATAGGTTAAACCTATAACTCACCAACATTTTTGTTGATGTTTTAAGCATGTTTATTCTCAGGTGATTATTAAGAGCTTCCGCTGTCGCATACTTAAATAAGGACGAGATTTGGAGTCCATGCTTGTATGATATTGTGTAAAAACTGCATTCAAGAAACTTATTTTGTTGTAACATATTTGTATTGTAAACCATTATGTAATGGTCGTGTGTAAACATGATATTTGAGATTACCATTATTTGATAATCTACGTAAAGCTTTTTAAACCTTTATTGATGAAATAAAGGTTATGGTTTGTTTTAAAATGAATGCAGTCTTTGAAAAACGTCTCATATAGAGGTCAAAATTTCGCAACGAAATCAATTAATATGGAACGTTTTTAATCAATAAGAACGGGACATTTCACTTTTGATGAAATCTTGTGGTCTATCTTTATATATGTTTATGACTCGAGCAATTAAACCTATAACTCACCAACATTCGTGTTGACTTTTTAGCATGTTTTATTCTCAGGTCCTTAGAATGCTTCCGCTGTGATGTGCTTGTTGCCTGCATGGAGTCTCTCATGATTTGTACAAAGTTTATTGCATTCAAAATAAAACTGCGTTGTGTAATAAATAATTGGACTGTGATGTCAACCTGTAAATTAAAGACTTATGTATTTCGGGGTTTTGCTTATACCTAAGCACTCGCCCACATGTTTATAACTTTCTATGTTTAGAAAGTCACTTATTTTACTGAATGCAATATTTTATCAAAACGTATCATATAGAGGTCAAAACCTCACTGTGGAATCAATGATTAACGTGCCGCGTCAATAGCGATTTTGACGGGTCGTTACACAGGCCCCTTGTCAATGTCCTGACTGATTTGGAAGTTTCTTCATCTCCTACTCCGGTTCCTACCGAGACTAATAAGCTAATTCCTCAAAAAATCGGTATATCCATATGGCGCGCAAAGCAAAATAGACTTCCGGTAAGAACCGAACTTGACAACCGAGGCATTGATCTTCATACTATGAGATGCCGTGTGTGCGATGACGACATCGAAACACTCCAACACTGTCTTATAAATTGCAGCAAAGCTTCAGAAATTTGGAATCGTATCCGCTCGTGGTGGGAAATTGATTAGCTCAATATCTCCAATTTATCTGATCTATCGATTGCTAAAAATCAAAACCTCAAAACTTCAACGGTGCTACCATTTGGCAAGCCATAATCTGGATCACAAGCTACCACATTTGGAAAAATCGAAACGAAATCGTGTTTGGAAAATTCAATTCGTGTGCCCCAAAAATTATTTCGGATATCCAATCAAAAAGTTTTGAATGGCTTAGTTGTCGAGGAAGACACTTCAACATTAGTTGGCAACAATGGGTTGCAAATCCATTAGTTGCTGATGTTGACCCGACACCAAAAGAGGGGGTCGGCTAGCTGGTAGGTTTTTTTCATCCTCCTCCTTTTCGATTAGTCTTAGTTTGGGATCAAATGTGGCGTTGCGTTTTACTTTGTCGCTGCTTTTGACAGCACTGTAGAGCGTACCGTACCAGCTTGTTTTTTCAAGTGACATCTCACCTTCGACTATGAAAAAGGGATAAGGGTTTTTTCCTGCTAACTGTTTCGGGCCCCTATATTTTGGTAGTGTTAGATACATAAGTATTGGAGTCTGTAATCTATAGCCTCGAGCTCCTTGTGATGTTAGTTGATTTAGGTTTGTATCTTGTACCATATTTTCTTTTATAATAAAGTTTGATCTTTCAAAAAAAAAAATCTATACATATACAATTTATTTAATTTAATCTAATAATCTAACTTTCATCTAATCTAATCTAATCTAATCTAATCTAATCTAACAATATATAAAATGAAAGTCGTAATTATTAAGTAATTGTATTTAATTTCAACCGTTTGAAAAATTAATTTGATCATTATATCATCATTAGTTTAGGTGATGATGGTGACGAATTTTATAAAAACATGTACACATCTACATGTAACTTCATAAATTGATGCGATGTCGACGAAAGCATGTCATATTTAATTAGTTTCAAATCATATTATTAGATTAACACTATCGAGATGTCTATCTAACCATAAGGTTATGGATTTGATTCAGAGTTGAATAACGTCTACGGTATAAATTTGATAAAAAATTTTTTTGTCAAAACACGTCACTTAAAAACAGAGGCGTCTTTGAACATAGGCAAGATAGGCAACCGCCTAGAGTCCAAAAAGTTTGAAGGGCCCAAAATTTTACACACACACACACACACACCCCCATATATATATATATATATATATATATATATATATATATATATATATATATATATATATATATATATATATATATATATATATATATATTTCTCAAAATATTATATTTAGTTAAATAAAAAATGTCAATTAAAGTTGTAATATTAATATTTTAAATAGTTAAATGCATTGTATATATATACAAATTGATAAATTTAAGTATTATTATTTTATATGTATTAAAAAATTAAATGTGTGTGAGGGCCCATTTTTATTTTCGCCTAGGGCCTTTGAATTGCTGAGACGGCTCTGCTTAAAAATCGTAATTAATTGAAAATTGTATTATATTCTTCAATGTGTTCTTTAAGTATGATAATATCTTCACCATTCAAATTAATAAATTCATCATAGTGTACATTAAATATTACGGTATAAATATTTAGTGCATGTATATGAGATATTTTCAATTTAAGTACAAATATATAGTGCATATATGTAACGAATTTACCAATTTAAGCATGAATATATCAGACCATTATGTAAACTATCACTTTATTTTTGGCAAGCAAATCAGGAACTGAAGCACGCTTAAAAAGAGAATCTATTCACGTGACCTTACACGCACCTCCTGAAGTTTTATCTGCTACTCCGTATATTTGCTTGTTCTTTTGCCTGTGTCGTTAGGCGCACTGCAAAAACATAATCACGTATTTGCTGGCAGTATCAAAGTATTGAATATTGTAATATTGTATTACAAAAGTTCGAATACAAATGTTTTTTTTTTTTCTCTCTCTTTTTTTTTTTTTTGGCTGAAAACGAATAAGTTTTATATGGTATAATAACTTATTATTATGACCCTTCATAAAAATGAAAGGACTCATCAATTGATGAAACGTATTTCCGTCAATCAATCATGGGACGGTTTTCGGTGATAGACCTGAGTGCAAAGAGATCACTTGGGCGAAATGTTGGCGATTATTTGTTCAATTTCCGGTCTAGATGCCGTGAATAACTTTGTTGGAGATGAAGATCTCGAAAGGATGACGTCCAACTAATCTGGATGTATTCGACTCGAATATGGATCGAGTGACTGAGTTGATAAACGAGTTGTGAGAAAGTACTTTTAGAGATAGAAATTATCAGTTCTCATTTATTGTGATGCGACTTATCATGTGTGTTTATGGGGAATGACAGTAGCATAGTTATAGTCAAACTTTAGGATTTGTGTTGTTCATGAGTCTGATCATGCTGATGCGTCATTCCTTATTGGGTTTTCATTCCTTATTGGGCTTTGACCAACATTGGGAGTCAAGCCCAAGCCATTGAATATTATTATGTCTCGCTACGTGGCATACTAATGATATGTGTGCGCACTTGACATGTTCAGGCCTTATGTGTACCATTGTCGGGTGTTGGGCTTACGTGTAGTTATTGCCAGATGACGGGCATACGTGTACTCCGGTGACTGGCTTACGTGTACTTATTGTTGGGCGACTGGCTTACGTGTATCTATTGCCATGTGATGGGCTTACGTGTACTTATTGTCGGGTGTCGGGCTTACATTTGTACAATGCCTTTTTTCCGTGAACCGAGGACGGGTCATGGGTGACGGATATGGTTTTACGAACTGTTTAGATGATGACGTTATCTATACGTCATCCGGCTCCGTGAGCAACATACATGAGTCGGCGATGACCGGACGTTGGTCGGGCAGGAACTGTTGTCCTTGTGTGATTACAACATAACGAAAACGGGTTCATATAACCTTTACACGACTATTACGAATTCTAACATAAAAGAGACATCTTCGACCCCTCAACTATGAGACAAGTTACACTTAGGTCCATGTACTTTGCTGACTTTGACAATAACATTCTAAACTATATTTACAAAAAAAAAAAAAAAAAAAAAAAAAAAAATAATAAGAAAAAAAAAAAAAAAACTTTATATATAGCCATCATACATACAACTCTACTTAGAAGTCGGTCACTTATCCTACACCTACCATTTCTCAACAACTGATTCCATTAGACTCGATGTATAACTCGTACCAATTCCACCGCAAGTAAACAAGCTAATCAATTAAAACTAATACTAATATAATGCTAACAATAATTAAACAATACGCATAAGCACTAAATAAGTTTTTAAACAAAGGTTATAGTTATAAACAGTTAACTTGAACAACAAAAATGATATAAAATGAACAACCAAACTTTTAGTTATAGACACTGATATGGCTAAAATGGACAGTTTTGTTTATGCGGTGTCGTTAAGTCGCAAATCATGAGTTCAGGCGAGAGGCTGTGGTTTTATAATCTATATTTAGCTGGGTTTCCTAGCTATATGTCACCTACTTGTCCATCCTAAACGAGTAAGCATCAACTATAACTCAGGTTCATATTTTTATACGTTTATCGATAAAATGGGACCAAAGTTTACATAGAGTCAACCTTAATGAAAAGTGGTGATAGATTGGTTTATGTTAAGTAAAACATAGAATATTTAAATAATAAAGGGATATGTGTGATGACCCGTCCAAATCCATTTGGACGAATATATCATTCATCGATTTCACAGTGAGGTACTGACCTCTACATGATACGTTTTGTAAACATTGCATTTTTTTGAAAAAGCACACCATAATTGAATATCAAATTTTAAGGTTTTTGACGATTGCTTATTTCTACATATAGACAATCACCGTAATTAATAGTTTACAATACTACATCCGTTGATAATGCAGTCAAAATAAGATACATGGTGATGATTTTGTGAATGCAACGTTTTCTCGAATAAAGCATGTATGACTCCATGCACATAGCTTGTATCACATATAAGCAAACAGCGAAAGACTTCTAGGAACCTGAGAATAAACATGCTTAAAAGTGTCAACACAAAGGTTGGTGAGTTCTTAGTTTTAATGTTGCGCATAATCTGTACATAAAGGTGGATCACAAGATTTCAGTTGTTTCATCCAGAAACGTTTATCAAAATATTCTACAAGATTGAGCACCCTGGTAACTAAGCTTTAACGTTATAATAAGTACCCCTGTTTTAACATACATGCAACCAACATGTACAATACACGCAATCCAATGTGTACTAAACTCAAATAGTATATATCTGTTTTATAGTTCAGGCTAGGGTTTCTATACCTGGAACAGACGGGGATCTCAAGCCTTATGGATCCATATACAACTATTCGCGCCCACCGGTTCTTATAACCGACAGCTACTAGTTACCAAAGCTAAGGGATTTTCGGTTCAAACTCAGTGTAGAATTAAGTATGTACTTGTATCCATTGCGTTTAAAATAAAGTGCATGTATTCTCAGCCCAAAAATGTAAATTGCAAAGCAATTAAAAAGGGAGCAAATGAAACTCACATTAGCAGCACATAAGGTCATTCACCGAAATATGACCGAAACTCAGAATGCAAAATAACCGTAGAACTCAACCTAGAGAACATATGTTGGTCAATACATGTCTAACAAGCTAGGTCTGGTCATAGTGTATCACAATCCTAATGCTCGAGACCGTCATACAAAAGTTAACAAAAGTCATCTCAAAAAGTCAACCTGACCCAATATGATCTTTAAATCTATACATGTTTATTATATTAACATAGTATAAGTCTTGATAGTTGAACGAATTATAGTTTATCAAACTCAAAACATTATTTATTTCAGGAGTTATATTATTTTTGAATGATCATGGCAATTGAATATATTTTAACATTTCATATAGTTTCCCAATACTTGTAAAATCAGATTATAGTGTTTATAAAGCTTTAAAACATGATAAGACAGTCAACTTTGACAATTGATCAACAAAACAAAACGTGCTTTATATAGAAATTCATTTACTCGATTAGTAATATCTAAAAATCCAATTTATCAATTTCATAGACAAGTTGTTTAAATATTAATTTACAGTTTCAAACACAATTTCAATTAACGTTAACCATAATTCAGTTGACCATATCTTTTAATCCGTTTATCGAAATCACGCGATTTCTAAATGAAAAGTTATTAATTTTTCGATAGCTTTTCAACGACATGCATGTCATATACTTTATATCAGTAGAATATGTATCAAATTTGTGATTCATCATACACTATCTATCGACAAAATTAAAGCATACTAGCATGCATAAACATATATACTCGAGCACTAGACATGGATACACTATTAATATATAAAAGATAAGATATGAATGCTCACTTATCAATATTGTGATTCAATATTGCAGGAAAGTACGTAGACGCAACGGAGATGATAAACACTAGGTTTGACTTGTGAACAATACCCATGAACATTACCCATAACCTACATAGCTATAACCCATAGTTTCCTTAACTCTATCCCGCTCGAAAAGCTCGTTTGAAAATAATTCGCTCATGACCCCGTCGTAGTATTTTATGTATAATAATATTAATAATAATACTCCTAACTATAAGATTATAATAATATTAATCTTAATAATAATAATAATATAAATAATAAATATAAAATATGATATGGAGTAATATAGATATTGATATGTGTGTGAGAACCAAACAGAATTCGATCGCGTTTTATAGACATTTCCTGAATCTGATGCCCATGCGATCGCATGGGCTTCCAGTACAAATGCCATGCGATCGCATGGCCTGCCTGGATAGCTCATTTTTGTTTGTTTTCTTGCTTGTCGACATATTATTATACATATATAATATATATATTATATATATATATTTTATTATATTCATGTGCATAGTTGACTTGTAATTTTAGGTCCGATAACTTGTACGTTGACGTTCGACTTATGTCCCGTTTTCGGTTGTTTCAAACGTCCTTTCGTACGTTTAAAAAACTTGTACTTTACGTTTCGTGATTCATACCTTTGTCAAAATATAGTCTTAAATTATCAATAAACTATATTACTTAAAGTGTATCTTGAATTTTCGAGTGTTTTGGTCATTTGCTTCTTTAAATCATTTTCTCATTATTTATCAAAGTATATTTAATAATATTGTTTTAAATCAAAACGTTTTATGACCAAGTTAATATTATATTTTATCACTTTGTAAAATATATATTCAAATTACGTCAAAAACATTTTAACAATCAATTCCTATTATAAAAACGTTTTCGCACGTTTGAAATTAAATCAATAGAATATTATGAAATTTAGTTCTCCACTAACTTTTGTCTAAATCTCGTTATTTGACACTTTGTTCTCACTCGTAGATTACTTTACCATTTATTCCGTATGCCGTTAAAATGAAACGATTTCTTAAATCAACGTGGACCTCACAACAGAGGCTCGTAATCATATCACAATGTATCTGATAATTCAATCATTTGATATTATCTTTTAATTCCTTCGATGAATATGTTAAACATATATTGAAACAAATACGTTCATGTAAAGTTATACATCTAATACTTTGTTAACGTTTTCAATTATTATAACTATATATTGTATATACATATCTATATGTTCATAAATGTTCGTGAATCGTCGAGTATAGTCAAAAGGGTAATTGAATATATGAACATAGTTCCAAAATTTTCGAGACTCAACATTACAGACTTTGCTTATCTTGTCGAAATCATATAAAGATTAAGTTTAAATTTGGTCGAAAATTTCCGGGTCGTCACAATATGTATGCGATATTTAATAGTGACGGAGGATTGTTGACAGGGTTTCACTTCCTAGAATGAACATTAAACCTCAATCAATTGGGTAATTAACCTAATCATGCTTTTGAGTAAACCAATGTTCAATGAATGCTTAGGTTACTTACTCTAATCACAACCTAAACGGGTAGCTCCTCTTTGACAAATAGGGAACTATCTATACGTAGGTACTAAACCCTATTGTGATGTTAAGCATAAATAACTACTTACCCTGTATCCTAAGATTGATCAGGTCCTAACACTAGGTTTGTAACATCCCGCGTTTTTCCGTTAAATTTATTTTTAACACCGTCTTTTTTTTATTTAGATAATATTTTTTTCATTATCTAAATTCGTGTCTTTCGTTAACTAACGTTCGTAATATTCCCGTTATTTGATTTTAACATCTCATGTATACTCTAGCGTTTTTAAATTTTTGCTAGGTTAATTCACGCACCTGCTTTCAAACTCGAGGGACTGAAGTTGCCAAGGGGCCAAACTAGTTGACTAGGTCAACTAGTCAACCCCATCTCATCCATTCATTCATACTTCCACCTCCCTCCTTTCTTTTTCCTCTCTAGCTCAAGAACCCATTTTTAACATCTTCAAATAATCATCATCTAAATCAATTCAAGCAAGCAAACATCAAAACAAATTACATATTCGTGATCCTCTCATCATCCTCTACATTTTGGTACCAATTTCATCTCGTTTGGGTAACATTTCTAAAACTCTAGATTTCTTAAATTCGTTTTATGAACTTGAAATGGTGTTAGTTAGTGTCTATGGCTCAAGTATAACATGAATATGTGTTTGGTTTGCTCGATTTGTTGTTTTGGGTAACTACCATGAACATTTGAAATGGGTGTGTTGAATCTTTGATTTTGGGTGATTAAATGTTGTTTTAATGTTAAAGTTCATGTATTAAATGTGTTACTAGCATCATTAGCTTCATTTTGATGTGTAGGTTGATTTAGAAAAGCTTCATTTGCAAAATGATTGAATTCATGATTTTGGTTAGGGTTTGATGAACTTTGAAATGAACTTTTAATGCTTTGAATGTCATGAAATGTTATTAGTAAGTGTTTAGTTGTATTGTATGTTTAATTACCTTTGAAACATCATATCATATGTGTAGATTGGATTCCCGATTTAAGAAATGCATTTTATGAACTTGAAACTTTGATTTTGAACAGTTAACGATCATTCGATGAGGTTTTTTTTTTGTAAATGATGAACTTGATTTATGAAAGGTGCTTAGTTGTTTTCCTTGTCAAAATACCTTTCCGATGATATAAGATACATGTTTTGATTGTTTGCGGATCATAAATTGTGATTGTTTGAAGTTTGGTTCGTGCACTTATATGTTTTCAGCAAAACATGGTCTGTGCACTAATCTGGACGCCGTCCAGATTCTTGGACGCAATCCAGGCCATCTGGACACCGTCCAGCCAATCTGGACGCCGTCCAGCCAATCTGGACGCCGTCCAGATGAACTGCCAGGTTCTGATTTGGTTGGCCGTTTACCATTTAATTCTAACTATGCTATGCACCTCCGATTCACATGTAACTTATTCTAACATGCTTATATATGATTAAAAACCTCAAAAAAATAGTTCGGGACCCGAACCGAACGTGTTGACTTTTTCGTTGACTTTGACTTGACCAAAGTTGACTTTCGTTTAAACTTAACCAAATACTTATGCAATCATCCTAACATGCTTTTATATTTGAATCATGCATGAAACTTGGCAACGTGATTCACATGCTATATGTAATCTAGTCATAACGAGCCATTGGACTAATTGAACACCTTTCGCCCGACCTTGTGTCGTAACCGTTTAATTGATACAACTTACTTGTTTAGGTCAAGGCTAAACAACTTTCATGCACACGTTTACTTTGTGAAGTACATTTATACTCGTGCACTCGAGGTGAGATCATAGTCCCATCTTTCAACAACTTTTATACTTTTAAAATCATGGGATAAGAAACATATACAGTTTTATACTACATACTTTTATACTTTGAACACAAGTACGGAAACAAACATTCCACAACGAGTTAGAACAAAAATTCTCAATTCGATTATCATTAGTTACACTTGCAGGGTGTAAATGAGAACTTATATTGTGTGGCCATACGGGTTTGACAAACCCTCATTCGGACGGTTCGCTACCGTTATGCGGATGAAATATATTTTTGAGAAACAGTGTATGTTCTAAGACTATTGTGATAGGGTTCGTGAAACGTTAAGTCTTGATAATTGGGTGCTCGCGAACATACTTTTGGAATGCAAACGATTTGGATAATCAATGTTATGGAAATACAAAATCTTGTGGTTCAAAAACAACATTTATTACAACACCTATGATTTCACCAACGTTTTTCGTTGACAGTTTTCTATATGTTTCTCAGGTTCATGAATGGCTATTTGATACATGCTTCCGCATACACTCATACTTGCTTGGGGTCAAGCATACATACATAGACTCTGATTACTTGCTTGGAGTCAAGCATACATACATACTTACGCTATTTATAGCAACCGTGATTTTAAACTAATTATGTCGCAAATTATTTCATTTATACTTTATAACTTTTGTAAACTTAAACTTGTTGTCGAACCGTTTGGTAACTAAACCTTGTAAGTCTTGTACGTTTCAAATGAATGCGACATAATTTTGGTTAAACGTGTCTCCTATAGGGACTACGACCACGTAACGAGACCTAAGTTAACGACGCCGTCAATGACGATTTTGTCGGGTCGCTACAAGGTTATAGCCACGTGGGTAATTGGAAAGGGTGGTTCGGAAATTAGATTTCTAGGCCCGACAAGGTTTCAGCATAATAATAATATAAGTTTCAGATAAAATATTCAACATATAATATACATTCATAATAGATAGAAAAGAATGCAAGATGAAAGCAACTCAACATAAAAAATTCATATTATTAAGTTAAGAAAAGTGTTCACCGTTTACAAATGAAGTCTGGACCGTTACAAGTGCTGACATCCTCTAAACCGCTCCTATTACAATATTTGGTGTTCGCCTCCGGGTACTAATTTTCCCGTTCGGAGGTAAGAAGGCCTCAAAAAGCCCAAGGCTTTTAGAAATAGAAAGTGTATTGTAGTGAGAGAGTGAGAAGATAAGTGTGTAAAAAATGGGAATCAAATGGTTCTTAAATAGGCCACCCATGAACCTAGGAGGCCGTGGGCTTGAACTGGCAGGCTGTGGGTCATGGGCGTGGGCCTAGGCTGTAGGCTTGTGGCAGCCAGTGTGACAAAGGCGTGGGTTGAGGTCATGGTAGGTCGTATGGCTGGCTGGCTGGCCGTGGGCTATACTTGTCAGCTTTGTTCCATGGATCGTAAAATCTGATTTTCGAGATCGTAACTTGGTCTACACGTTTTCGCTCTAGATTCTTCGTTTTAAGTCTGATTTCTTCGATTCTTCTTGCATTGTCTTTGTAATCACTTAATCTACAAAATAAAGCGAATGAACTCTTAAATTGGCGATAAATTATATATCTTTATTAATTTGGGACCTAATATCGGGGGTAAAAACATGACTTTTTATCCGATATCAGACACGTTAACATGAACAACATACACGATATAAAATACGAATTAATAAACCTGAATTATCCATATTAAATCAAATAGAAACACACTCACTGAAGGGCACACCAATTGTGTTTCTTTCAATACGGCCAACAAGGTTAAACTCCTATGGTTCCTTTTTCGGATCATAGTTCAAAGTTCAACCCCATGACCAATAACAAAGAAATTGAACTCACGGAGATGAAAAATGGTGGTTATCAGAATCAAGAATACTTGTATCTTGCATAACTAGGTCAACACAAGTATAATACGAAAAAACTATGAGTTTTGTTCATTAATCAGAAAGGTGCAGTGTTGTTTGTAGTACATGTTTAGTTAAGCCAAGGTAACGGGCCTATGTGGAAATGACGACTATAAACACCATTTGATTGTTCAAACTAGTGTGACTTGAGAAGGGAAAAAATTGGTTGTATAAAGGACACATAGTTAACAGATGGTTGCGAACCTAGTTCTAATCGGCCCTTGGTGTCGTGACCCGTCCTAATCCATCAGGACGAATACATTACATTTGGTTACATCGCGAGGTACTTGACCTCTATATGATACAATTTTACAAACATTGCATTCATTTTTAAACGACAAACTTTCATTACATCGAAAGTTGAAGGCATGCATACCATTTCATAATATATAAAACTATAATTGACTTAATAATAATCTTGATGAACTCAACGACTCGAATGCAACGTCTTTTGAAATATGTTATGAATGACTCCAAGCAATATATCTAATATGAGCAAATGCACAGCGGAAGATTTCTTTAATACATGAGAATAAACATGCTTTCAAGTATCAACCAAAAAGGTTGGTGAGTTCATTAGTTTATCATAAATAATCATTTCTTAATTTTAATAGACCACAAGATTTCATATTTCTAATTCTCATAAACATACGTCCCATGCATAGAGACAAAAATCATTCATATGGTGAACACCTGGTAACCGACCTTAACAATGAAATGTCCCGTTCATATTGATTATAAACGTTCCATATTAATTGATTTCATTGCGAGGTTTTGACCTCTATATGAGACATTTTTCAAAGACTGCATTCATTTTTAAAACAACCATAACCTTTATTTTATCAATACAGGTTTCAAAGGCATTACGTAGATTATCAAATAATGATAATCTAAAATATACTGTTTACACACGACCATTACATAATGGTTTACAATAGAAATATATTACATCAACATATGTCTCTTGAATGCAGTTTTTACATAATATCATACAAACATGGACTCCAAATCTTGTCCTTATTTTAGTATGCAACAGCGGAAGCTCTTAATATTCACCTGAGAATAAACATGCTTTAAACGTCAACAAAAATGTTGGTGAGTTATAGGTTTAACCTATAAATATCAAATCGTAACAATAAACCACAAGATTTCATATTTCAATATACATCCCATACATAGAGATAAAAATCATTCATATGGTGAACACCTGGTAACCGACATTAACAAGATGCATATAAGAATATCCCCATCATTCCGGGATCCTCCTTCGGACATGATATAAATTTCAAAGTACTAAAGCATCCGGTACTTTGGATGGGATTTGTTGTAACATCCCGCCTTTTTCCATTTACTTTTCCGTTATACTAATATAAAGTCCGTTATATGTTTATAACATCTCCCGTTGATACGCGTTTTAAATTATCTCGTTTAGGTAATTCCCGCACCCGAACGAAAGTTGAGGGACTAAACTTGACAAGGGATCAAACCCTTGACTAGGTCAAAGGGTCAACCCCTTTCATCCATTCATTATCATCTCCATCTCTCTCTTTCTCTCTAGCAAGAACACACACCCATTTACCAAATTCATTCAATCATCATCTAAATTCGATCTAGGAGGCTTACAACAAAATAAACTACATATTCGTGATCCTCTCTTCATCCTCTTCATTTTGGTACCAACTTCATCTCGTTTGGGTAACTTTCTAAAATCACTAGATTTTGTGTTCTTGATGTTTTTAACTTATAAAAGTGTTAATTAGTGTCTATGGCTCAAGTCTAACATGAATATATGATTTATATGCTCGATCTCGTTGTTTTAGTGTAACTAGCATGAACTTGAATTTTGGTGTGTTGTTCTTGAATTTTGGATGATCATATGTTGTTAGATGTTAAAAGTTGATGCTTTAATTGTGTTACTAGCATCACTAGCTTCAATTTGATGTGTAGGTTGCCTTAGAAAACTTCATGAACTTGATTATTGATTTTGGTGAATTTGGGTTAGGGTTTGATGAACTTGAAATGAACTTTTGATGCATTGAATGCCATGGATTATTATTGGTAAGTGTTTAGTTGGATTGTATGCTTGATTACCTTCGAAACGGCATATCATTCATGTAAATTGGTTGCCCGAATCATTGAATTTCGTTTATGAACTTGTATGCGGTTAATGTTAAGCATTAGATGCGGTTTTGGTTGTTGTAATAGGTAGATTGATTGATGAATTGTGTTTAGTTGCATTCTACGTCAAAAGAGCTTTCCAACGATATAAGGTGCGAGTCCTAAGTGTTAGCGGTTTGTGTTTTATGCACAAAAAGGTTTTGGATTGAGACTTGAACATTTGGGACTGGCCAGGTACCAGCACCCGGCCTTTGCCGCGGCGCGGCCATTTCATGTCGCGGCGCGACATATAAGGTGGTCAGGTTCTGACCACCATGTCCAAATTACGAAAAATGTTTGGCATACTACGGACCTCCGATTCACATGAAACTTGTTCTAACATGTTCATATATGATTAAAAACCTCAGAAAAATAGTTCGGAACCCGACCCGAACGTGTTGACTTTCGTTGACTTTGACCGACCAAAGTTTGACTTTTAATCAAACTTAACCAAATATTTGTGCAATCGTTCTAACATGTTTTTATACTTGTACCTTGCATGAAACATGACAATTTGATTCACATGCTATTATGATCGAGTCTTAACGAGCCATAGGACTAATTGAACATCTTTGACCTATCGTGTTTACCGTTATTGATACAAACCTATTGTTTAGGTCAAGACTAGCATTGTTCTTTGCACACGTTTACTTGTTGAAGTACTTTACTACTCGTGCACTCAAGGTGAGATCATAGTCCCACTTTTACTCTTTTTGAACTTATATTGGGATGAGAAAACATAAACGATTCTTTTGAACTAAGTGAACACAAGGACGGGAAAACAAACATTCTACATACGAGTTTAGAACAAAATCCTCAATTCGATTATCATTAGTTACACTTGCCGGGTGTAAGCGAGAACTTATGTTGTATGGATCCATATGGGTTTGACAAACCCTCATTCAAACGGTTCGCTACCGTTTACGAATGAAATATATTTTCGAGAAACAGTGTTTGTTCTAGCACTAAGTGATGGGGTATACAATGGAAGGAATGTTAAGCTTTGATAATTGGGTGCTCGTGAAACAAACTTTTGGAATGTATTACAATTATTTCATTGATGCAAATCTTGTGGTTCACTTGTACTTACTTACTTAAACCTATGATTTCACCAACGTTTTCGTTGACAGATTTCTATGTTTTTCTCAGGTCCTTGAACGATACATGATACATGCTTCCGCTCATTATTTGATACTTGCATTGGATGTCGAGTATATGTGCATTTCATGGAGCGTCTTTTGACTTTACTTTAAACCGTGTCGCCTAGATTTCATTCGTATTATAACGTTGTAACTTAACTATTGGTTGAACAATTCTTGTAAACTTTGGGAACAATCTTTATTTTGAAATGAAGGCGACATATTTTGGTCAAACTTTGTCTTAAAGACTTATGACCACGTAACGGGACCTAAGTAGACGGCGCCGTTAAACATGATTTGGTCGGGTCGCTACAGATGGTATCAGAGCGTTGGTTGTAGGGATTTAGAGTTCATTAGTGTCAACCCCGAGTCATAGGGTACATTGGTGAGTCTAGACTACAACCGGCATATAGACTTGAAGTAGGAATTACTTGACTACTTGTGCATTTATACTCGAACGCTTCTACTCATATCTACTCTTAGTTCATCTTAATCTCACGTTGTTTAATTTGATTGACGCGCCACCTTGACTATATGAAATGATGTCGAATGCACATATGAATCAGGGTAATATAATTTCCGGGATTATATTACGGTGACTCATATGAACGTTCCGACATTATGGCATAAAGAATTTAAGGCGAGTCGAGGAAAAACTTCTCTTTATCTTTATTCTATATCACGGTTAGTATTATTGAGAATACTAATCAATGATATTCTTGTGTCTTGAAGGAACAATGGCTCCTCGTCGTGTACGCCGCAATGAAACTCCCGAACAAGCTCTCGAACGGATGATAGCTACCGCCGTAGATGCGGCCATGGCCGGTCACTCATCCAACAACAATAATAATAACAACAATAACAACCACAACCACAGCAACAACAACAACAACAATGGAGCCGGAAACTCAAACGAGGGATGCTCTTATAAAGCTTTCATGGGGTGCAAACCTCACACTTTTGATGGAACCGGGGGACCGGTCGTGCTCACCCGATGGTTTGAGCAAACGGAAGCCGTCTTTAGCATAAGCGGTTGTCGGGACCAAGACAAGGTCAAATACTCCACTCACACCTTCGTCGGTGTCGCTCTTACATGGTGGAATACTTATGTACAATCGGTGGGTACCGATGAAGCTCATGCCCTCTCTTGGGCCGATCTAAAGGAAAAGATGATTGTTGAATATTTTCCGCGCGAAGAAACCCGAAAGCTTGAGGAAGAACTAAGAGCTTTGAAAGCGGTCGGAAACGATCTTAAAGCTTATAATCAACGCTTCGCCGAACTATCCTTGATGTGTCCTAATCTTGTTAACCCCGAATCTCAAAGGATTGAGCTCTACATGCTCGGTCTTCCAAAAAGCATCAAACAAGGGGTGATGTCATCCAAACCCACTACTCATCAAGCCGCTATGAACATGGCTCGCCAACTAATTGAAACGGTTGACGAAATCGTAGTTCCGGCACCTAAGGCCGAGGATAAATCGGGCGGCAACAAAAGAAAGTGGGAACCCTCCCAATCAAGCAACAACAACTTTGCCAAGAAATCTTTCACTTCCGACGGCAAGAGGGGTTATGCCGGGAACCTACCTCTTTGCAACAAATGCAACAAACATCACTTTGGTGAATGTGGCAAGTTAATTTGCCACCGGTGCCAAGGAGTTGGTCATAAGGCCAACGATTGTAAAAGTGCCACTCCCGTTGCTCGAAAGTGGCCCAATGCACCAAAGACGGGCACTTGTTACGAATGTGGCCAAACGGGTCATTATAGAAATGCATGCCCAAAGAAGAAAGATAACCCCAATACGCGCGGCCGAGCTTTCAACATCAACACCGAGGAAGCCCGGGATGACACTGAACTAGTCACGGGTACGTTTCTTCTCAACAATTCTTATGTCTCTTGCTTATTCGATTCAGGTGCCGATAAATGCTTTGTATCCAAGACTTTGACTCATTCTTTTAGCACTCCACCTCTTCCATTAGATACCCCTTATACCATTGAAGTGGCTAACGGGAAACTATTAAGTGCCGACACATATTACCGGGGGTGTACGTTAAACATTTTGGGTAAGGAATTTGAAATTGACTTGATACCCATGGAACTAGGAAGCTTTGATGTAATAATCGGTATGAATTGGTTAGTCAAAACGAAATCTCACATTCTTTGTGATCTTAACGCAATCCGAATTCCTATCGAGAATGGTGAACCTTTGATTGTCTATGGCGATAAGAGTTGCACCAGACTCAACCTCGTTTCGTGCCTTAAAGTTAGAAAACTGCTCCGTAAGGGTTGTTTTGCGATCCTTGCCCACGTTAAGAAAGTCGAGTCCGATGAGAAGCATATCGATGATGTGCCAATTGTTAGTGACTTTTCCGATGTATTTCCCGACGAATTGCCGGGTCTTCCACCTCATCGACCGGTTGAATTCCAAATCGATCTTATTCCGGGAGCCGCACCCGTAGCACGTGCACCATATAGACTCGCTCCATCTGAAATGCAAGAATTGCAAAGTCAAATCCAAGAACTACTTGATCGTGGTTTTATCCAACCTAGCCATTCACCTTGGGGCGCTCCGATTTTGTTTGTTAAAAAGAAAGACGGATCCCTACGAATGTGCATTGATTATCGTGAACTAAATAAATTGACGGTTAAGAACCGATATCCTCTTCCTCGCATCGATGACCTCTTTGATCAACTGCAAGGGTCTTGTGTATATTCGAAAATCGATCTCCGCTCGGGTTATCATCAATTGAGGGTTAAGGGGGAAGATGTCTCCAAAACCGCTTTCCGAACTCGTTATGGTAGTTATGAATTCCTTGTCATGCCATTTGGTCTCACTAACGCACCGGCGGTGTTCATGGATCTTATGAACCGCGTGTGCAAACCGTATCTCGATAAATTCGTTATTGTGTTCATCGATGACATATTGATTTATTCTAAAAATGAAGAAGAGCACGAACAACATCTCCGACTTGTGCTTGAACTCTTGAGACAAGAACGACTTTATGCCAAATTCTCCAAGTGTGAATTTTGGTTGAAGGAAGTTCAATTTCTTGGTCATGTTGTAAGTGATCAAGGTATTAAAGTCGATCCCACGAAGATCGAAGCCATTAGTAAATGGGAGACTCCTACTACTCCTACTCACATTCGTCAATTCTTGGGTCTCGCCGGATACTACCGTAGATTCATCAAGGATTTTTCTTTGGTTGCCCGTCCTCTAACCGCATTGACTCACAAGGGAAAGAAATTCATTTGGGCGACCGAACATGAATCCGCATTCCAAATCTTGAAAACGAAGCTAACCACCGCTCCTATCTTGTCACTTCCCGAAGGCAATGATGACTTTGTTGTATATTGCGACGCCTCGAAACATGGTTTTGGGTGTGTATTGATGCAACGAACGAAAGTCATTGCTTATGCTTCTCGACAACTCAAAATTCATGAACGAAACTATACGACACATGATCTCGAACTCGGAGCCGTCATCTTTGCACTTAAAATGTGGAGACACTATCTTTATGGAACCAAGAGTACTATCTTTACCGACCACAAAAGTCTCCAACACATTTTCGATCAAAAGCAACTAAACATGAGACAACGACGGTGGATTGAAACTTTGAACGATTACGATTGCGAGCTTCGTTACCATCCCGGGAAGGCAAACGTAGTAGCCGATGCCTTAAGTCGAAAAGAAAGAGCGGTGCCTCTCCGTGTCCGAGCTTTAAACATCACCATTCACACAAACCTTAATAGCCAAATTCGGGTAGCCCAAGATGAGGCTCTCAAGGATGAAAACATCTCTCTCGAACACTTGAACGTCCTCACCTCTCGATTCGAAGTTAAAGAAACCGGACTCCGATATTTCGCCGGAAGAATTTGGGTGCCTAGTTATGGGGATCTACGAAGCCTTATTTTAGATGAAGCCCATAAGTCACGATACTCGATTCACCCCGGTGCCAATAAGATGTACCACGACCTTAAACAACTATATTGGTGGCCGAACATCAAAAGGGACGTAGCTACTTATGTTTCCAAGTGTTTGACATGTTCCAAAGTCAAAGCCGAACACCAAAGACCGTCCGGACTACTTCAACAACCAGAGATCCCGCAATGGAAGTGGGAAAGGATAACGATGGATTTTATCACCAAACTACCAAAAACGACGGGCGGTTATGATACCATTTGGGTTATTGTTGACCGTCTCACCAAATCCGCACACTTCCTTGCCATGAAAGAAACGGACAAAATGGAGAAACTTGCACAACTTTACATTAAGGAGATCGTAGCCCGACACGGTGTACCTTTATCGATTATCTCCGACCGAGATGGCCGTTTCGTTTCTAGATTTTGGCGTACATTGCAAGAAGCGTTGGGAACGCGTTTAGACATGAGCACCGCATATCATCCTCAAACCGATGGACAAAGCGAACGTACAATTCAAACCTTAGAGGACATATTACGAGCTTGCGTGGTTGATTTCAGAAAAGCTTGGGACAAGCACTTACCTCTCGCCGAGTTCTCTTACAACAATAGTTATCACGCGAGTATTAAAGCCGCACCTTTTGAAGCGCTATATGGCCGCAAATGTCGTTCACCTCTTTGTTGGGCCGAGGTAGGCGACGTGCAAATCACCGGACCCGAACTCATTCACGAAACCACCGAGAAAATCGTTCAAATCCGAGATAGGCTTAGGACGGCCCGAAGTCGTCAAAAGAGCTATACCGACAAACGACGCAACGATCTTGAATTCCAAGTCGGTGACCGAGTAATGTTAAAAGTCGCACCTTGGAAGGGTGTAATCCGTTTTGGGAAACGCGGGAAACTAAATCCGCGGTATATTGGTCCTTTCGAAATCTTGGAGCGTATTGGAACCGTTGCTTATCGTTTAGATCTTCCGCCTCAATTGAACTCCGTTCATCCTACCTTCCATGTATCTAACTTGAAAAAGTGTCTTGCCGAACCCGATATCGTCATCCCTCTCGAAGAACTTACTATGGATGACAAACTTCATTTTGTGGAGGAACCGGTTGAAATTGTGGACACCTCCGTCAAGACATTGAAACAAAGCCGAATCCCGATTGTTAAAGTCCGTTGGAACGCCAAAAGGGGACCCGAGTTTACTTGGGAAAGACAAGATCAAATGCAAAGGAAGTATCCTCATCTATTCGTGAATTCAGAAACGCAAGATCTCGAGGAAGAAACAACGACTACTACGCCTACTTAAATTTCGGGACGAAATTTCTTTTAAGGAGTAGGTAATGTAACATCCCGCCTTTTTCCATTTACTTTTCCGTTATACTAATATAAAGTCCGTTATATGTTTATAACATCTCCCGTTGATACGCGTTTTAAATTATCTCGTTTAGGTAATTCCCGCACCCGAACGAAAGTTGAGGGACTAAACTTGACAAGGGATCAAACCCTTGACTAGGTCAAAGGGTCAACCCCTTTCATCCATTCATTATCATCTCCATCTCTCTCTTTCTCTCTAGCAAGAACACACACCCATTTACCAAATTCATTCAATCATCATCTAAATTCGATCTAGGAGGCTTACAACAAAATAAACTACATATTCGTGATCCTCTCTTCATCCTCTTCATTTTGGTACCAACTTCATCTCGTTTGGGTAACTTTCTAAAATCACTAGATTTTGTGTTCTTGATGTTTTTAACTTATAAAAGTGTTAATTAGTGTCTATGGCTCAAGTCTAACATGAATATATGATTTATATGCTCGATCTCGTTGTTTTAGTGTAACTAGCATGAACTTGAATTTTGGTGTGTTGTTCTTGAATTTTGGATGATCATATGTTGTTAGATGTTAAAAGTTGATGCTTTAATTGTGTTACTAGCATCACTAGCTTCAATTTGATGTGTAGGTTGCCTTAGAAAACTTCATGAACTTGATTATTGATTTTGGTGAATTTGGGTTAGGGTTTGATGAACTTGAAATGAACTTTTGATGCATTGAATGCCATGGATTATTATTGGTAAGTGTTTAGTTGGATTGTATGCTTGATTACCTTCGAAACGGCATATCATTCATGTAAATTGGTTGCCCGAATCATTGAATTTCGTTTATGAACTTGTATGCGGTTAATGTTAAGCATTAGATGCGGTTTTGGTTGTTGTAATAGGTAGATTGATTGATGAATTGTGTTTAGTTGCATTCTACGTCAAAAGAGCTTTCCAACGATATAAGGTGCGAGTCCTAAGTGTTAGCGGTTTGTGTTTTATGCACAAAAAGGTTTTGGATTGAGACTTGAACATTTGGGACTGGCCAGGTACCAGCACCCGGCCTTTGCCGCGGCGCGGCCATTTCATGTCGCGGCGCGACATATAAGGTGGTCAGGTTCTGACCACCATGTCCAAATTACGAAAAATGTTTGGCATACTACGGACCTCCGATTCACACGAAACTTGTTCTAACATGTTCATATATGATTAAAAACCTCAGAAAAATAGTTCGGAACCCGACCCGAACGTGTTGACTTTCGTTGACTTTGACCGACCAAAGTTTGACTTTTAATCAAACTTAACCAAATATTTGTGCAATCGTTCTAACATGTTTTTATACTTGTACCTTGCATGAAACATGACAATTTGATTCACATGCTATTATGATCGAGTCTTAACGAGCCATAGGACTAATTGAACATCTTTGACCTATCGTGTTTACCGTTATTGATACAAACCTATTGTTTAGGTCAAGACTAGCATTGTTCTTTGCACACGTTTACTTGTTGAAGTACTTTACTACTCGTGCACTCAAGGTGAGATCATAGTCCCACTTTTACTCTTTTTGAACTTATATTGGGATGAGAAAACATAAACGATTCTTTTGAACTAAGTGAACACAAGGACGGGAAAACAAACATTCTACATACGAGTTTAGAACAAAATCCTCAATTCGATTATCATTAGTTACACTTGCCGGGTGTAAGCGAGAACTTATGTTGTATGGATCCATATGGGTTTGACAAACCCTCATTCAAACGGTTCGCTACCGTTTACGAATGAAATATATTTTCGAGAAACAGTGTTTGTTCTAGCACTAAGTGATGGGGTATACAATGGAAGGAATGTTAAGCTTTGATAATTGGGTGCTCGTGAAACAAACTTTTGGAATGTATTACAATTATTTCATTGATGCAAATCTTGTGGTTCACTTGTACTTACTTACTTAAACCTATGATTTCACCAACGTTTTCGTTGACAGATTTCTATGTTTTTCTCAGGTCCTTGAACGATACATGATACATGCTTCCGCTCATTATTTGATACTTGCATTGGATGTCGAGTATATGTGCATTTCATGGAGCGTCTTTTGACTTTACTTTAAACCGTGTCGCCTAGATTTCATTCGTATTATAACGTTGTAACTTAACTATTGGTTGAACAATTCTTGTAAACTTTGGGAACAATCTTTATTTTGAAATGAAGGCGACATATTTTGGTCAAACTTTGTCTTAAAGACTTATGACCACGTAACGGGACCTAAGTAGACGGCGCCGTCAAACATGATTTGGTCGGGTCGCTACATTTGTTAGGCCCAATAGATCTATCTTTAGGATTCGCGTCAATTAGGGTGTCTGTTCCCTAATTCTTAGATTACCAGACTTAATAAAAAGGGGCATATTCGATTTCGATAATTCAACCATAGAATGTAGTTTCACGTACTTGTGTCTATTTTGTAAATCATTTATAAAACCTGCATGTATTCTCATCCCAAAAATATTAGATTTTAAAAGTGGGACTATAACTCACTTTCACAGATTTTTACTTCGTCGGGAAGTAAGACTTGGCCACTGGTTGATTCACGAACCTATAACAAATATGTACATATATATCAAAGTATATTCAAAATATATTTACAACACTTTTAATACATTTTGATGTTTTAAGTTTATTAAGTCAGCTGTCCTCGTTAGTAACCTACAACTAGTTGTCCAACGTTAGATGTACAGAAAAAAATTGATATATATTATCTTGAATCAATCCACGACCCAGTGTATACACGTCTCAGGCTAGATCACAACTCAAAGTATATATATTTTTGGAATCAACCTCAACCCTGTATAGCTAACTCCCACATTACTGCATATAGAGTGTCTATGGTTGTTCCAAATAATATATACACATGGGTCGATATGATATGTCAAAACATTTGCATACGTGTCTATGGTATCCCAATATTACATAATATATTAGAATACATGTATAATACAATATAAGTTAGCTAAGATATGATTAATATAGATTTGTTACCAATTTTCACGTTGCTACAACAAGAAAAATTATCCAATCTTGTTTTACCCATAACTTCTTCATTTTAAATCCGTTTTGAGTGAATCAAATTGGTATAGTTTCATATTGAACTCTTTTTTATGAATCTAAACAGAAAAAGTATAGGTTTATAGTCAGAAATATAAGTTACAAGTCATTTTTGTAAAGGTAGTCATTTAAGTCGAAAGAACGACGTCTAGATGACCATTTTAGAAAACAAACTTCCACTTTGAGTTTAACCATGATTTTGGGATATAGCTTTATGTTCATAAGAAAAATAATTTATCCAGAAGAGAAACTTTTAAATCAAAGTTTATCATAGTTTTTAATTAACTAACCCAAAACAGCCCGCGGTGTTACTACGACGGCGTATGTCCGGTTTTACAGTGTTCTTCGTGTTTCCAGGTTTTAAATCATTAAGTTAGCATATCATATAGATATAGAACATGTGTTTAGTTTATTTTAAAAGTCAAGTTAGAAGGATTAACTTTTGTTTGCGAATAAGTTTAGAATTAACTAAACTATGTTCTAGTGATTACAAGTTTAAAACTTCGAATAAAATAGCTTTATATGTATGAATCGAATGATGTTATGAACATCATTACTACCTCAAGTTTTCTGGATAAAGCTACTAGAAATGAGAAAAATGGATCTAGCTTCAAAGGATCCTTGGATGGCTTGAAAGTTCTTGAAGCAGAATCATGACACGAAAAACATGTTCAAGTAAGATTTCCACTCGAAATAAGATTGTTATAGTTATAGAAATTGAATCAAAGTTTGAATATGAGTATTACCTTGTATTAGAAAGATATATTACTGTAAATAAGAAAGATTTCTTGAGGATGGATGATCACTCTACAAGATTGGAAGTAAGCTAGCAAACTTGGAAGTATTCTTGATTTTATGAAACTAGAACTTGTAGAATTTATGAAGAACACTTAGAACTTGAAGATAGAACTTGAAATAGATCAATTAGATGAAGAAAATTTAAGAATGAAAGTGTTTGTAGGTGTTTTTGGTCGTTGGTGTATGGATTAGATATAAAGGATATGTAATTTTGTTCTCATGTAAATAAGTCATGAATGATTACTCATATTTTTGTAATTTTATGAGATATTTCATGCTAGTTGCCAAATGATGGTTCCCACATGTGTTAGGTGACTCACATGGGCTGCTAAGAGCTGATAATTGGAGTGTATATACCTATAGTACATACATCTAAAAGCTGTGTATTGTACGAGTACGAATACGGGTGCATACGAGTAGAATTGTTGATGAAACTGAACGAGGATGTAATTGTAAGCATTTTTGTTAAGTAGAAGTATTTTGATAAGTGTATTGAAGTCTTTCAAAAGTGTATGAATACATATTAAAACACTACATGTATATACATTTTAACTGAGTCGTTAAGTCATCGTTAGTCGTTACATGTAAGTGTTGTTTTGAAACCTTCAGGTTAACGATCTTGTTAAATGTTGTTAACCCAATGTTTATAATATCAAATGAGATTTTAAATTATTATATTATCATGATATTATGATGTACGAATATCTCTTAATATGATATATATACATTAAATGTCGTTACAACGATAATCGTTACATATATGTCTCGTTTCAAAATCATTAAGTTAGTAGTCTTGTTTTTACATATGTAGTTCATTATTAATATATTTAATGATATGTTTACTTATCATAATATCATGTTAACTATATATATAACCATATATATGTCATCATATAGTTTTTACAAGTTTTAACGTTCGTGAATCACCGGTCAACTTGGGTGGTCAATTGTCTATATGAAACCTATTTCAATTAATCAAGTCTTAACAAGTTTGATTGCTTAATATGTTGGAAACACTTAATCATGTAAATAATAATTTCATTTAATATATATATAAACATGGAAAAGTTCGGGTCACTACAGTACCTACCAGTTAAATAAATTTCGTCTCGAAATTTTAAGCATTTGGAGGTGTTGACGTATCTTCTGGAAATAAATGCAGGTATTTCTTCTTCATCTGATCTTCTCGTTCCCAGGTGAACTCGGATCCTCTACGAGCATTCCATCGAACCTTAACAATTGGTATCTTGTTTTGCTTAAGTATTTTAACCTCACGATCCATTATTTCGACGGGTTCTTCGATGAATTGAAGTTTTTCGTTGATTTGGATTTCATCTAACGGAATAGTGAGATCTTCTTTAGCAAAACATTTCTTCAAATTCGAGACGTGGAAAGTGTTATGTACAGCCGCGAGTTGTTGAGGTAACTCAAGTCGGTAAGCTACTGGTCCGACACGATCAATAATCTTGAATGGTCCGATATACCTTGGATTTAATTTCCCTCGTTTACCAAATCGAACAACACCTTTCCAAGGTGCAACTTTAAGCATGACCATCTCTCCAATTTCAAATTCTATATCTTTTCTTTTAATGTCAGCGTAGCTCTTTTGTCGACTTTGGGCGGTTTTCAACCGTTGTTGAATTTGGATGATCTTCTCGGTAGTTTCTTGTATTATCTCCGGACCCGTAATCTGTCTATCCCCCACTTCACTCCAACAAATCGGAGACCTGTACTTTCTACCATAAAGTGCTTCAAACGGCGCCATCTCAATGCTTGAATGGTAGCTGTTTTTGTAGGAAAATTCTGCTAACGATAGATGTCGATCCCAACTGTTTCCGAAATCAATAACACATGCTCGTAGCATGTCTTCAAGCGTTTGTATCATCCTTTCGCTTTGCCCATCAGTTTGTGGATGATAGGCAGTACTCATGTCTAGACGAGTTCCTAATGCTTGCTGTAATGTCTGCCAGAATCTTGAAATAAATCTGCCATCCCTATCAGAGATAATAGAGATTGGTATTCCATGTCTGGAGACGACTTCCTTCAAATACAGTCGTGCTAACTTCTCCATCATGTCATCTTCTCTTATTAGCAGTAAGTGTGCTGATTTGGTGAGACGATCAACTATTACCCAAATAGTATCAAAACCACTTGCAGTCCTTGGCAATTTAGTGATGAAATCCATGGTAATGTTTTCCCATTTCCATTCCGGGATTTTGGGTTGTTGAAGTAGACCTGATGGTTTCTGATGCTCAGCTTTGACCTTAGAACACGTCAAACATTCTCCTACATATTTAGCAACATCGGCTTTCATACCCGGCCACCAAAAATGTTTCTTGAGATCCTTGTACATCTTCCCCGTTCCAGGATGTATCGAGTATCTGGTTTTATGAGCTTCTCTAAGTACCATTTCTCTCATATCTCCAAATTTTGGTACCCAAATCCTTTCAGCCCTATACCGGGTTCCGTCTTCCCGAATATTAAGATGCTTCTCCGATCCTTTGGGTATTTCATCCTTTAAATTTCCCTCTTTTAAAACTCCTTGTTGCGCCTCCTTTATTTGAGTAGTAAGGTTATTGTGAATCATTATATTCATAGATTTTACTCGAATGGTTTCTCTGTCCTTCCTGCTCAAGGCATCAGCTACCACATTTGCCTTCCCCGGGTGGTAACGAATCTCAAAGTTGTAATCATTCAACAATTCAATCCACCTACGCTGCCTCATATTCAGTTGTTTCTGATTAAATATGTGTTGAAGACTTTTGTGGTCGGTATATATAATACTTTTGACCCCATATAAGTAGTGCCTCCAAGTCTTTAATGCAAAAACAACCGCGCCTAATTCCAAATCATGCGTCGTATAATTTTGTCGTGAATCTTCAATTGTCTAGACATATAAACAATCACCTTCGTTCGTTGCATTAATACACAACCGAGACCTTGCTTTGATGCGTCACAATAAATCACAAAATCATCATTCCCTTCAGGCAATGACAATATAGGTGCCGTAGTTAGCTTTTTCTTCAATAACTGGAACGCTTTCTCTTGTTCATCCTTCCATTCAAATTTCTTCCCTTTATGCGTTAATGCAGTCAAGGGTTTTGCTATTCTGTAAAAGTCTTGGATGAACTTTCTGTAGTAACCAGCTAGTCCTAAAAATTGGTGTATGTGTTTCGGAGTTTTTGGGGTTTTCCACTTTTCAACAGTTTCTATCTTTGCCGGATCCACCTTAATACCTTCTTTGTTCACTATGTGATCGAGGAATTAAACTTCTTCCAACCAAAATGCACACTTTGAAAACTTAGCGTACAATTCTTCCTTCCTCAATACTTCTAACACCTTTCTGAAATGTTCACCGTGTTCTTGGTCATTCTTTGAGTAAATAAGTATGTCATCAATGAAAACAATGACAAACTTGTCAAGGTATGGTCCACACACTCGGTTCATAAGGTCCATGAACACAGCTGGTGCATTAGTTAAACCAAAGGGCATGACCATAAACTCGTAATGACCGTAACGTGTTCTGAAAGCAGTCTTTGGAATATCATCTTCTTTCACCCACTTTTGATGATACCCGGAACGTAAGTCAATCTTTGAATAAACAGACGAGCCTTGTAGTTGATCAAATAAGTCGTCGATTCTCGATAGTGGGTAGCGGTTCTTGATGGTGTCACGACCCGGAAAATTTCGACTAATTTTAAACCAAACTCTAGAAACAATTTAATATTTTGACACGATAAGCTAGGTCTGTAATGATGAGTCACAAAATTTTAGAACTGTTTACATTGATGTATTTGACCATTTACTATTTCTAACAATTCACGAACCTTCGATTGTAAATTTAAATGTATATATATGTATAAATAATTACATATTATATATTAAATATATTAATAATCTATTATGCGATTTAACAACATAACTAAAACCTGTTATTTTGAATATATAGAGTATATCGAATATAAATGATTTCGAACATAAATTTTCAACGATAACAAAGTATTAAATACATAATGTTATACTTTGAGTTTAATTGTTTGATATATACATAATTAACACATTTATCTAAGCAAGTAATAAGATTTGATATTTAAAATATAATTAGATATATAGTAGTTAAAATATAATTGTTATATTAATATTATTATTACTTTATCTATAACAAATATTAACATTAATATCAATATTAATAAAATTATTATTATCATTAAATCCATTGAAATTATCATTATTATATCATCATGTCATTATTATTAAATGTGTTTCAATTATTATTATTATTATTATTATTAGTATTTACATTATTATTAATCATTATTATCAATATAATTATTATTAACATTATTAGAATTAGAATTATTATTATATTAGTTAGTTATTAATATTAATTGAGTATAATTTATAAATACAGAAAATTCATACGATCTGCTATCTTTTTCTATATTCTGGCTGATCTCCCTATAATATTTGATAGTAATTGATTCCAACCCACAGGATACAACCAAAATTCGTTTCAAGTCACAATCCCCTTTATTTTTTTTTATAATATTTCGGTACTAGAAGAATTATGCTGGTCGACCTATTTTCCTATTATAAGATTTCGATTGACTTTAGTTTGCTATCACAATACATTCGTACAAATCAGGGGAACAAATCCAAAAATCTGTTTCAGTACATTACCTAACCTACTGTATATTTATTGACTTATTTATTTATTTATTTTTTCTATCAACTTTTGTACGAAATTTGTTAACAATTGCCATCATGTTGTCACTCTTTTTGTTTTGTGTTTCTTAACTAGTGCAACCAAGATTTAATCCAAAAGAACCAGACAATTTCGGTTAAGGATCAAATCTTATGTTTAATCTTTTATTAATTTTGTTTTTGCTGAACGATAAAAGAAAAGAAAATACTGTGAATATCCTTTTACCATAAAATCGCCCATTTAACACTGGATATTAGTAGAGTCACTCAAATCTCCCCTCATCATTCTCAAGTAGAAATCAACATCATTCCTACCATCAATCTATCGACACTGTTGTGCTACTGCTATGTTTATGATCAGACCGAAAAATAACCATCAATCCTTTTAAACTGCTACGGTATGTTTTGATTTAATTACCACGTAAACACCTTCTCACGCCACCTTTTCATCACCACCATAAACCACCATAAACAACGATCACCTTCTTTAATTTTTCTCAACAACCCATCACCATAACCAACTCTATTAACGCTGCTATATTTTATCACTGCTATTGCCGTCACAAACAAACACCACAACTTATAAACATCTACACGTTTCTATTCTTTGTTGACGAGTCAAACGCAAACCAAACAACAAACACCTAAACCACTACCTTAGGATCCCGTCTTCTTTATCGATGACAACACAACATCTACTGTGTTACTGCTAGCTGCTACTGCTGTACTTCTCTCCTGTTTTCGAACGTGAGACAGAATGAAAAAAAAATGAGAACAAGTAATGGTGGAATAATAAAGAAGAAAAGAGTATGTTAGTAATATTTTTTTTTTCTTTCCTTCTCTATTTGATTTATATAAACTCCCACTTGATGATGTTACATTACTTTTGTAATGGTGGGCCGAAGCAAACACAATCATATGTCGATGTAGTATTCCTACTTCCTTCATTTTTTTTATTTCATGATGATTATGATTGAAGTATATTGGAGTCTTTTTGCTCCTAGTCAAAACCGATGGCTCCCACTTTTTTGTTCTGACCGGCAATTCTATAAACCAAAAACCCCACCTTTGTCTCCCACCTAATCCATGAAGATTAACTGAATAATAAGACGTATTGAGATAGATTAAGTTGTCTTGGGCTGCTAAATCATGATTGTTGTACTACTAGACTTCGAATTCTATTTGGGTCGACAGGTTTTATTTTTATTATGGGCCGTTAAATGATAAATGAACTTGGGGGCAACGTGGGCTTATTCTAGTTCACTGTTAGATCAGGTTCCAGGGAGGGTAACGAGCAGATGCAGGGACGATATCAAGATGATGATCAGGATGTAGTAATATAGATGACGGATGAAGTACACGATGTTAATAAAGTATATGATGATGAAACGGTGGTGAGATGAAAACAAATGATAACGTATTGATTTTATGTAATGACATCGTTAATGAATAAGAGAATGATAATTACGACTAAAGATGGTGATACTAACGAATTATGATGGTGTTGTGCGAGATTGATGATAATAAAAGATGGTGATCGTGAATAAAGGATGATGATGATTATTAGGGTAGTTGATGATGATGATGATTAAGAGGAAGAAAAGGATAAAAAGAAAATAAGTTAAGTAAATATCGGGCAGGAGAAATTTCAGAAAAACAGAAAATAGTCGAGTGGTTGGAGGTGTTTGATGAAATGTCCCGTTCTTATTGATTAAAAACGTTCCATATTAATTGATTTCGTTGCGAGGTTTTGACCTCTATATGAGACGTTTTTCAAAGACTGCATTCATTTTAAAACAAACCATAACCTTTATTTCATCAATAAAGGTTTAAAAAGCTTTACGTAGATTATCAAATAATGATAATCTAAAATATCCTGTTTACACATGACCATTACATAATGGTTTACAATACAAATATGTTACAACAAAATAAGTTTCTTGAATGCAGTTTTTACACAATATCATACAAACATGGACTCCAAATCTCGTCCTTATTTAAGTATGCGACAGCGGAAGCTCTTAATAATCACCTGAGAATAAACATGCTTAAAACGTCAACAAAAATGTTGGTGAGTTATAGGTTTAACCTATATATATCAAATCATAATAATAGACCACAAGATTTCATATTTCAATACACATCCCATACATAGAGATAAAAATCATTCATATGGTGAACACCTGGTAACCGACATTAACAAGATGCATATATAAGAATATCCCCATCATTCCGGGACACCCTTCGGATATGATATAAATTTCGAAGTACTAAAGCATCCGGTACTTTGGATGGGGTTTGTTAGGCCCAATAGATCTATCTTTAGGATTCGCGTCAATTAGGATGTCTGTTCCCTAATTCTCAGATTACCAGACTTAATAAAAAGGGGCATATTCGATTTTGATAATTCAACCATAGAATGTAGTTTCACGTACTTGTGTCTATTTTGTAAATCATTTATAAAACCTGCATGTATTCTCATCCCAAAAATATTAGATTTTAAAAGTGAGACTATAACTCACTTTCACAGATTTTTACTTCGTCGGGAAGTAAGACTTGGCCACTGGTTGATTCACGAACCTATAACAATATATACATATATATCAAAGTATGTTCAAAATATATTTACAACACTTTTAATATATTTTGATATTTTAAGTTTATTAAGTCAGCTGTCCTCGTTAGTAACCTACAACTAGTTGTCCACAGTTAGATGTACAGAAATAAATCGATAAATATTATCTTGAATCAATCCACGACCCAGTGTATACGTATCTCAGTATTGATCACAACTCAAACTATATATATTTTGGAATCAACCTCAACCCTGTATAGCTAACTCCAACATTCACATATAGAGTGTCTATGGTTGTTCCGAAATATATATAGATGTGTCGACATGATAGGTCGAAACATTGTATACGTGTCTATGGTATCTCAAGATTACATAATATACAATACAAGTTGATTAAGTTATGGTTGAAATAGATTTGTTACCAATTTTCACGTAGCTAAAATGAGAAAAATTATTCAATCTTGTTTTACCCATAACTTCTTCATTTTAAATCCGTTTTGAGTGAATCAAATTGCTATGGTTTCATATTGAACTCTATTTTATGAATCTAAACAGAAACGTATAGGTATATAGTCGGAAAAATAAGTTACAAGTCATTTTTGTAAAGGTAGTCATTTCAGTCGAAAGAACGACGTCTAGATGACCATTTTAGAAAACATACTTCCACTTTGAGTTTAACCATAATTTTTGGATATAGTTTCATGTTCATAATAAAAATCATTTTCTCAGAATAACAACTTTTAAATCAAAGTTTATCATAGTTTTTAATTAACTAACCCAAAACAGCCCGCGGTGTTACTACGACGGCGTAAATCCGGTTTTACGGTGTTTTTCGTGTTTCCAGGTTTTAAATCATTAAGTTAGCATATCATATAGATATAGAACATGTGTTTAGTTGATTTTAAAAGTCAAGTTAGAAGGATTAACTTTTGTTTGCGAACAAGTTTAGAATTAACTAAACTATGTTCTAGTGATTACAAGTTTAAACCTTCGAATAAGATAGCTTTATATGTATGAATCGAATGATGTTATGAACATCATTACTACCTTAAGTTCCTTGGATAAACCTACTGGAAAAGAGAAAAATGGATCTAGCTTCAATGGATCCTTGGATGGCTCGAAGTTCTTGAAGCAAAATCATGACACGAAAACAAGTTCAAGTAAGATCGTCACTTGAAATAAGATTGTTATAGTTATAGAAATTGAACCAAAGTTTGAATATGATTATTACCTTGTATTAGAATGATAACCTACTGTAAGAAACAAAGATTTCTTGAGGTTGGATGATCACCTTACAAGATTGGAAGTGAGCTAGCATACTTGAAAGTATTCTTGATTTTATGAAACTAGAACTTTTGGAATTTATGAAGAACACTTAGAACTTGAAGATAGAACTTGAGAGAGATCAATTAGATGAAGAAAATTGAAGAATTAAAGTGTTTGTAGGTGTTTTTGGTCGTTGGTGTATGGATTAGATATAAAGGATATGTAATTTTGTTTTCATGTAAATAAGTCATGAATGATTACTCATATTTTTGTAATTTTATGAGATATTTCATGCTAGTTGCCAAATGATGGTTCCCACATGTGTTAGGTGACTCACATGGGCTGCTAAGAGCTGATCATTGGAGTATATATACCAATAGTACATACATCTAAAAGCTGTGTATTGTACGAGTACGAATACGGGTGCATACGAGTAGAATTGTTGATGAAACTGAACGAGGATGTAATTGTAAGCATTTTTGTTAAGTAGAAGTATTTTGATAAGTGTCTTGAAGTCTTTCAAAAGTGTATGAATACATATTAAAACACTACATGTATATACATTTTAACTGAGTCGTTAAGTCATCGTTAGTCGTTACATGTAAATGTTGTTTTGAAACCTTTAGGTTAACGATCTTGTTAAATGTTGTTAACCCAATGTTTATAATATCAAAAGAGATTTTAAATTATTATATTATCATGATATTATGATGTACAAATATCTCTTAATATGATATATATACATTAAATGTCGTTACAACGATAATCGTTACATATATGTCTCGTTTCAAAATCATTAATTTAGTAGTCTTGTTTTTACATATGTAGTTCATTGTTAATATACTTAATGATATGTTTACTTATCATAATATCATGTTAACTATATATATAACCATATATATGTCATCATATAGTTTTTACAAGTTTTAACGTTCGTGAATCACCGGTCAACTTGGGTGGTCAATTGTCTATATGAAACCTATTTCAATTAATCAAGTCTTAACAAGTTTGATTGCTTAACATGTTGGAAACATTTAATCATGTAAATATCAATCTCAATTAATATATATAAACATGGAAAAGTTCGGGTCACTACATTTGATGTGAGCGAGAGGTCGCAGGTTCGAATCCGAGCAATGGCAGAAACAATTTTCTTTTAGGGAAGATTATGAATTCTTTTTAGGTTCGTGAAATCTGAGGCCAACCCTACGTTTGTTCAATGTCGTCATATGTATTTTTACTACAAAATACAGTATGGTGAGTTTCATTACTCCCTTTTTATATATATTTTTGGGCTGAGAATACATGCGCTGTTTTATAAATGTTTTACGAAATAGGCACAAGTACTAAAACTAATTCTATGTGAGTTTAAACCAGAAATATACCTTTAGCTTGGTAACATTAAACTACTTGTCTATGTATGGTAGGCGCGAATCCTAAAGATAGATCTATTGGGCCTGACAAACCCCATCCTGACTATGAGATGCTTTAGTACTTCGAGGTTATTTTAAACAGACCTGATCTGGTGTACTTCAGAGGGTAAAACATGAACATTAAGGCTTGTTACCGGGTGCCTACAGCTTATAGAATACTTTTATACACTTGCGAGTGTACATATATTTATAAACGGAAATCTTGTGGTCTATTAATATATTAAAATGATTGTTATGATAAACCTATGAACTCACCAACCTTTTGGTTGACACTTTTAAGCATGTTTATTCTCAGGTACAAATTAAGTCTTCCGCTGTGCATTTGCTCATTTTAAAGACATTACTTGGAGTCGATCATCGCAATGGGACCATATGTTGATGATTTCGTCCAGGGGGATAAGGACGGGTCGTCACAGGTGGTATCAGAGCGGTGGTCGTAGCGAACCAGGTCTTGCATTAGTGTGTCTAACTGATAGTTGTTAGGATGCCTTAGCAAGTCTGAACTTCGACCTTAGCTGCATGTTATAAGTATTGTAATATCATTCCTAGTGGAAAATTACCTGCTAATCATTCCTAAGTCTAGACATGACTTCCTGCACTTATTTGATAGATAGTTTACAGATAAATTCGTATCTTAGCATATCTGTTACTGTAGACCTTGCATGACAGCTTCCGTAGATTCCTCCGTAACTTATGGGATTTTAGTATTATATATGCCTATGTAAATTATATATTGCAGGGTATTACTACATCCTATAATCTATTTCTTATCAAAAATTCTTCATCTGATCGTACGAGATGAATCCCTCAATCAGTTCGAGTCCCTCAGATCTCGATAGCTATTCCGATAGTTATTCCGACAATTATTCCGACATGGATATTCACCTAAGCTTCGAAAGCGGTATCACCAGAATGAATCAACCAATCATCCATCCCCAATTCATCTGATGGGTTCGTAATATACTAAATCACTGGAGACAAGAAGAAGGTGATCCATTTCATCCACCAAATTGCCCTCTTGACAATGAACCTGAAGCACTTACCGGCGAACCTGTTCGAGAAACCATTTTCTCTCTTATTTCTAGAGTCTCTCGTCACGATTATATATTATCTCATATTTCGAATCTTGTTCATTCGCTCGCTCCGACCGCCAATCATCCCGGTGTACTAGCAGAAGTTAATGAACTACGCGCTCGCGTGACGGCTTTAGAGAACATGGTGCGAAGGTTACAAACACCAGCAGCAGCACCAGCCGCATAATTAGCACCACCATCATCAACGCCAACAGTACCCTTACCACCCCCAACCACAACCACGTCGTAAACCTCAACATCACAATCTGTACCTCGGATATCAACATCGTACGCTTCAATATCACCATCTGTACTTCGAGTGTGATCCTTGTTCTACATATCGTTCTATATCGATTATCTTCGCTTTGCGTATCATTCTACCTCACTTATCTTCGTTCGACATGGCGATTATGTAATCTCTAATATTTTAGAGATCATGTAATCAAGTACTAACGATAAATCCAATGAGTTTAATATCTTATTGACTCATTAAATCCATGATTACATCTGAAGAAAATATATATGTAAGTATATTTTCATAAAGATTGTAATTAAAAATTCTTTCGTACAAACTGTTAATGGTGAAAATATTTTAACGGGTAGGTAATACTTGAGGAATATTTAGATTTCACATTAATAAGTTACACTGTACATTCTTCGAATCTGATTCAACGGTCATTTACTATCCTACTTACATTCACCGATATACGTATCCATTCACCACAGAGTGACCATTTCCATTCAAATTTCATATTTGGATTTTGACCTATCAGAATCCAACAAAGTGGCATAATGAAGAAAACATCGGACAAAGTAAAATTTGTTAGAAACAAACGAACTAACTAATTGAAATATTGTTAAGAATCCATGCTAACTGTTCCTAGCTAACTGGTTATATTTTATTTACTGCAATTTAATTATCGCAATTTATATTCTCGCAATTTACATTCTCGCAATTTTATTTATCGTCATTTAATTTCTGTATTTATTTTACGCACTTTAAATAACGGGACACGTATACAAGGTTTCGACCTATCATATCGACCCATCTATATATATATTTCGGAACAACCATAGACACTCTATATGTGAATGTTGGAGTTGGCTATATAGGGTTGAGGTTGATTCCAAAATATATATATAGTTTGAGTTGTGATCAAAACTGAGACCGGTACACGGGTCACGACACGTAATAATTAATTCGAATATTATATATTAAATTATATATGAATATATGGGACTATTGGACTATTGGACTGCTAACTTAGGACAATTAAAATGAATTAAAATATTGATTATAACATATGAAACTAAACAATTCTTCAAGTTTGCCACTTGATTTAATCTTAAACCTCATTTGAATCTTGACGATTCCAATCCATGTTCAAATCTTTCATGATTCTTGAAAACACCTCAATCGAGAGGATGAACCAACCGCACTTCATCTACGGAAGAAAAGATTGATGCATATAGTTATGCACCTGAAAACACTCAAATTAGCCAGTTTTGTCATAGCTCCAGCAAGACAACTTCGACTTTTTGTTCGAAACAACATTATTATAACCTTGATATATATGCGTACTCTTTATTGATACTAGGGAACCTTTTATATTCCACCACATTACCATCAGCGTTTAATCATCTAAAAACACAATTCTCCTGAAACCACCTCGGATTGTTAACCAAAAATTCAAATATGGTAGCAATAAATGCAGAGGAAACATCAAAATCGTAGATGGTCTAAACGACCAAGAGTTTGATGATAAAGAATGAAGTGTTGAGAACGCTCGATAGAAAATTTGGTACTAAAAATCGGATTGAGCACACCGTGAAGGAAACAAAGAACAAATACAAATACCAAACCCTATATTCAAAGAATCCAGGTAATTCTGGATCCGATGAAATCTTTAGAGAATATCTTGCTCCAAAGTCGTGTTAAAATCTTGCGGAAAATATTTCTTCATTCACCTTCGAACTTAGAAATTTCAAAATATCATCATAAATATCCTTGATATTTCTGAGGATATTTACATAAATATTCTTGTCCGAAATTATCTACCTCTTCGTGTTTCCAGTATCTCATTATATTGGAAATTTCGGTAAAATCCAAGTATAAATTATGAATGAATTGTGGAGAAATGTTGGGAACTGAAGCATGAGTTAGTATAATATAATGCGCTTGGCCAACGTGATTATATTACAGTAAATCATGCTGAGTTTCTAATGAAATGTGATGATGGTTCACAATAGATTACACCATCATCATGTGTCATGTTACATAACTCTTTCATTCTACATAACCTCCGAACTTATCAAGAAGAATATATTCTTGATAATTCTATCTTCAGTAATTTTGATAAATTTGAAAATCAAATCGTACCATCATGTTCCTTCTTGCCTAGAACATTATAATCATTCGAACTTCTATATTTACGAATTCTGGACCATTATTCGCTTGACTTAAAGTCGGGAAGAGAAAACAAAAGCATAGAGCTTCGAAATATAAGGGAGAATATAAAGCCCGATAACAATACATAAATTACAAACCGTGTATGTCAATGTTTATCGCAACATAAAGACACGGGAGAATTAAAAACAATATAACCCCAAAGGCGAAGTAGAAGAAAGTAGATTCCGCTTGTGGAAGTTGAAAAAAGAGAATGAATGTTGCGATAGTAAGGATGAGGACAACGATCAGAACTGGATTAAGCATTTTCACAATCTTTTGAATTTAGGAATTGAGTATAGAAGTGGTGAAAACTGATGGAACGGAAAAGGTAGATTTATACTGAAAATATCAGACATAGTAATCGGGACAGATCATCGCATTTAATTAAAGAGAACCTAATTTCCTTAAATCTCGAAGAATCAGATCTTATAGATTTCCAATATTTTCCCCAAATCCCTTAAATTCCGGAATTCAACCATGACTAGTCAAAAGTTATAATGAAAAAAAAAAAATGTCTTTCTCATTTCACTATTTAGTGATAGCTTCATTCGTACTCTTCGAGTAATCGAAATATCTTATTCATATTACTCAATATTGATAAAACTCTATTTATCAACTCATATTCTTCATGAATACATTATTACTGTTAGCCATGACGATCACATTCAAATTTCGGGACGAAATTTCTTTAACGGGTAGGTACTGTCACGACCCGGAAAATTTCGACTAATTTTAAACCAAACTCTCGAAACAATTTAATATTTTGACACGATAAGCTAGGTCTGTAATGATGAGTCACAAAATTTTAGAACTGTTTACATTGATGTATTTGACCATTTACTATTTCTAACAATTCACGAACCTTCGATTGTAAATTTAAATGTATATATATGTATAAATAATTACATATTATATATTAAATATATTAATAATCTATTATGCGATTTAACAACATAACTAAAACCTGTTATTTTGAATATATAGAGTATATCGAATATAAATGATTTCGAACATAAATTTTCAACGATAACAAAGTATTAAATACATAATGTTATACTTTGAGTTTAATTGTTTGATATATACATAATTAACACATTTATCTAAGCAAGTAATAAGATTTGATATTTAAAATATAATTAGATATATAGTAGTTAAAATATAATTGTTATATTAATATTATTATTACTTTATCTATAACAAATATTAACATTAATATCAATATTAATAAAATTATTATTATCATTAAATCCATTGAAATTATCATTATTATATCATCATGTCATTATTATTAAATGTGTTTCAATTATTATTATTATTATTATTAGTATTTACATTATTATTAATCATTATTATCAATATAATTATTATTAACATTATTAGAATTAGAATTATTATTATATTAGTTAGTTATTAATATTAATTGAGTATAATTTATAAATACAGAAAATTCATACGATCTGCTATCTTTTTCTATATTCTGGCTGATCTCCCTATAATATTTGATAGTAATTGATTCCAACCCACAGGATACAACCAAAATTCGTTTCAAGTCACAATCCCCTTTATTTATTTTTATAATATTTCGGTACTAGAAGAATTATGCTGGTCGACCTATTTTCCTATTATAAGATTTCGATTGACTTTAGTTTCCTATCACAATACATTCGTACAAATCAGGGGAACAAATCCAAAAATCTGGTTCAGTACATTACCTAACCTACTGTATATTTATTGACTTATTTATTTATTTTTTTTTCTATCAACTTTTGTACGAAATTTGTTAACAATTGCCATCATGTTGTCACTCTTTTTGTTTTGTGTTTCTTAACTAGTGCAACCAAGATTCAATCCAAAAGAACCAGACAATTTCGGTTAAGGATCAAATCTTATGTTTAATCTTTTATTAATTTTGTTTTTGCTGTACGATAAAAGAAAAGAAAATACTGTGAATATCCTTTTACCATAAAATTGCCCATTTAACACTGGATATTAGTAGAGTCACTCAAATCTCCCCTCATCATTCTCAAGTAGAAATCAACATCATTCCTACCATCAATCTATCGACACTGTTGTGCTACTGCTATGTTTATGATCAGACCGAAAAATAACCATCAATCCTTTTAAACTGCTACGGTATGTTTTGATTTAATTACCACGTAAACACCTTCTCATGCCACCTTTTCATCACCACCATAAACCACCATAAACAACGATCACCTTCTTTAATTTTTCTCAACAACCCATCACCATAACCAACTCTATTAACGCTGCTATATTTTATCACTGCTATTGCCGTCACAAACAAACACCACAACTTATAAACATCTACACGTTTCTATTCTTTGTTGACGAGTCAAACGCAAACCAAACAACAAACACCTAAACCACTACCTTAGGATCCCGTCTTCTTTATCGATGACAACACAGCATCTACTGTGTTACTGCTAGCTGCTACTGCTGTACTTCTCTCCTGTTTTCGAACGTGAGACAGAATGAAAAAAAAATGAGAACAAGTAATGGTGGAATAATAAAGAAGAAAAGTGTATGTTAGTAATATTTTTTTTTCTTTCCTTCTCTATTTGATTTATATAAACTCCCACTTGATGATGTTACATTACTTTTGTAATGGTGGGCCGAAGCAAACACAATCATATGTCGATCTAGTATTCCTACTTCCTTCGTTTTTTTTTTATTTCATGATGATTATGATTGAAGTATATTGGAGTCTTTTTGCTCCTAGTCAAAACCGATGGCTCCCACTTTTTTGTTCTGACCGGCAATTCTATAAACCAAAAACCCCACCTTTGTCTCCCACCTAATCCATGAAGATTAACTGAATAATAAGACGTATTGAGATAGATTAAGTTGTCTTGGGCTGCTAAATCATGATTGTTGTACTACTAGACTTCGAATTCTATTTGGGTCGACAGGTTTTATTTTTATTATGGGCCGTTAAATGATAAATGAACTTAGGGGGCAACGTGGGCTTATTCTAGTTCACTGTTAGATCAGGTTCCAGGGAGGGTAACGAGCAGATGCAGGGACGATATCAAGATGATGATCAGGATGTAGTAATATAGATGACGGATGAAGTACACGATGTTAATAAAGTATATGATGATGAAACGGTGGTGAGATGAAAACAAATGATAACGTATTGATTTTATGTAATGACATCGTTAATGAATAAGAGAATGATAATTACGACTAAAGATGGTGATACTAACGAATTATGATGGTGTTGTGCGAGATTGATGACAATAAAAGATGGTGATCGTGAATAAAGGATGATGATGATTATTAGGGTAGTTGATGATGATGATGATTAAGAGGAAGAAAAGGATAAAAAGAAAATAAGTTAAGTAAATATCGGGCAGGAGAAATTTCAGAAAAACAGAAAATAGTTGAGTGGTTGGAGGTGTTTGATGTGAGCGAGAGGTCGCAGGTTCGAACCCGAGCAATGGCAGAAACAATTTTCTTTTAGGGAAGATTATGAATTCTTTTTAGGTTCGTGAAATCTGAGGCCAACCCTACATTTGTTCAATGTCGTCATATGTATTTTTACTACAAAATACAGTATGGTGAGTTTCATTACTCCCTTTTTATATATATTTTTGGGCTGAGAATACATGCGCTGTTTTATAAATGTTTTACGAAATAGGCACAAGTACTAAAACTAATTCTATGTGGGTTTAAACCAGAAATATACCTTTAGCTTGGTAACATTAAACTACTTGTCTATGTATGGTAGGCGCGAATCCTAAAGATAGATCTATTGGGCCTGACAAACCCCATCCTGACTATGGGATGCTTTAGTACTTCGATGTTATTTTAAACACACCTGATCTGGTGTACTTCAGAGGGTAAAACATGAACGTTAAGGCTTGTTACCGGGTGCCTACAGCTTATAGAATACTTTTATACACTTGCGAGTGTACATATATTTATAAACGGAAATCTTGTGGTCTATTAATATATTAAAATGATTGTTATGATAAACCTATGAACTCACCAACCTTTTGGTTGACACTTTTAAGCATGTTTATTCTCAGGTACAAATTAAGTCTTCCACTGTGCATTTGCTCATTTTAAAGACATTACTTGGAGTCGATCATCGCAATGGGACCAGATGTTGATGATTTCGTCCAGGGGGATAAGGACGGGTCGTCACAGATGGTAAGTTTGTTCAACTCTCGGTAGTCGATACATAACCTGAATGTACCATCTTTCTTCTTGACAAACAAAATAGGAGCTCCCCACGGTGATGTGCTTGGTCGAATGAAACCACGCTCTAAAAGTTCTTGTAATTGGCTTTGCAGTTCTTTCATCTCGCTGGGTGCGAGTCTATAAGGAGCACGAGCTATTGGTGCAGCTCCTGGTACAAGATCTATTTGAAATTCAACGGATCGATGTGGGGGTAATCCCGGTAATTCTTTCAGAAATACATCGGGAAATTCTTTTACGACGGGAACATCATTGATGCTCTTTTCTTCAGTTTGTACTTTCTCGACGTGTGCTAGAATAGCATAGCAACCTTTTCTTATTAGATTTTGTGCCTTCAAATTACTAATAAGATGTAGCTTCGTGTTGCCCTTTTCTCCGTACACCATTAAGGGTTTTCCTTTTTCTCGTATAATGCGAATTGCATTTTTGTAACAAACGATCTCTGCTTTCACTTCTTTCAACCAGTCCATACCGATTATCACATCAAAACTCTTTAACTCAACTGGTATCAAGTCAATCTTAAATGTTTCGCTAACCAGTTTAATTTCTCGATTCCGACATATATTATCTGCTGAAATTAATTTACCATTTGCTAATTCGAGTAAAAATTTACTATCCAAAGGCGTCAATGGACAACTTAATTTAGCACAAAAATCTCTACTCATATAGCTTCTATCCGCACCCGAATCAAATAAAACGTAAGCAGATTTATTGTCAATAAGAAACGTACCCGTAACAAGCTTCGGGTCTTCCTGTGTCTCTGCCGCATTAATATTGAAAACTCTTCCACGGCCTTGTCCATTCGCGTTCTCCTGGTTCGGGCAATTTCTAATAATGTGGCCCGGTTTTCCACATTTATAACAAACTACATTGGCATAACTTGCTCCGACACTACTTGCTCCGCCATTACTCGTTCCGAAACCATTTGTTCCTTTCGTTCTGTTAACCCCTGGTCCGTAGACCTCACACTTTGCCGCACTATGACCATTTCTTTTCCACTTGTTGCAAAATTTGGTGCAGAACCCCGAGTGATACTTTTCACACCTTTGGCATAGCTGCTTCTGATTGTTGTTGTTGTGGCGGTTATTATTGTTGTTGGGATGATTGTTGTTGTTGTTGTTGTTGTTGTTGTTGTTGTTGTTGTTGTTGTTGTTGTTGTTGTTGTTGTTGTTGTTGTTGTTGTTGTTGTTGTTGTTGTTGTTGTTGTTGTTGTTGTTGTTGTTGTTGTTGTTGTTGTTGTTGTTGTTGTTGTTGTTGTTGTTGTTGTTGTTGTTGTTGTTGTTGTTGTTGGGCCGTTTGTTGTTGTTGCGATTGATGTTGCGATTGTTGGGATAGTTGTTGCGATTATTGTTGTAATTGCTATTGTTGTTGTATTGGTGATTCTTATCACCGTTTTCCTCCCACTTTCTTTTGACTTGCTTCACATTGGCCTCTTCAGCAGTCTGTTCTTTAATTCTTTCTTCAATTTGGTTCACTAGTTTGTGAGCCATTCTACATGCCTGTTGTATGGAGGTGGGCTCGTGTGAACTTATATCTTCTTGGATTCTTTCCGGTAATCCTTTCACAAACGCGTCGATCTTCTCTTCCTCATCTTCGAACGCTCCCGGACACAATAGGCACAATTCTGTGAATCGTCTTTCGTACGTGGTAATATCAAATCCTTGGGTTCGTAACCCTCTAAGTTCTGTCTTGAGCTTATTGACCTCGGTTCTGGGACGGTACTTCTCGTTCATCAAGTGCTTGAATGCTGACCACGGTAGTGTGTAAGCATCATCTTGTCCCACTTGCTCTAGATAGGTATTCCACCATGTTAACGCAGAACCTGTGAAGGTATGCGTAGCGTACTTCACTTTGTCCTCTTCAGTACACTTACTTATGGCAAACACCGATTCGACCTTCTCGGTCCACCGTTTCAATCCGATCGGTCCTTCGGTTCCATCAAATTCCAAAGGTTTACAGGCAGTGAATTCTTTGTAGGTGCATCCTACACGATTTCCTGTACTGCTAGATCCAAGGTTATTGTTGGTATGTAGCGCAGCCTGTACTGCGGCTATGTTTGAAGCAAGAAAAGCATGAAATTCCTCTTCGCTCATATTCAAGGTGTGTCGAGTAGTCGGTGCCATTTCCTTCAAAATAGTCAAATGAAACGAGTTAATCATATAGAATATCAAGAGTAGTCAATAGTATTTCGTAGCGTAATATGAACTTATTTATAAAAGCTCTTTCTTCATATTAGCGTTTTATACTCTTTAATTCGGGTAGTACCTACCCGTTAAGTTCATACTTAGTAGCTAACATACCATTTCAACTACTACAATTCTATATGAAAAACTAATCACAAAAACAAAAAACAAAAAATATATCATATTCAAGCCTTTATACAATAACTTGCAAACTTACAATACCGCTATTTTACATATAGCATGAAATATAGCACATAAAACTTTGATACAAAGTAGTTACGAAGATAATTCTAGTTAATAAATAAGGCGTTCAGCAAAGGCAATAAAGACACGTAATTCATACGTCCAGAAACAAGTCATGCATTCTGGTTTTACTAATACCACTTCCCATCCTTGGTTTTGTGGAACATAACCGTTGTGACCGATAGTAAGACAATGTGTTGTAATGTCGTCAAAAGGATGAAGGTTACGTAATGACCAACAGTCTCGTAATAACCTAAAAACCTCATTTCTTACCCCAATTACCGACTCCGTCACTTGTGGGAACATTTTGTTTAATAGTTGTAGCCCGATGTTCTTGTTTTCACTTTGGTGAGAAGCGAACATTACTAACCCGTAAGCATAACATGCTTCTTTATGTTGCATGTTAGCCGCTTTTTCTAAATCACGAAGTCCTATATTCGGATATATTGAGTCAAAATAATTTCTTAACCCGTTGCGTAAAATAGCATTTGGGTTCCCCGCAATATATGCGTCAAAGTAAACACATCGTAACTTATGGATTTCCCAATGTGATATCCCCCATCTTTCGAACGAAAGCCTTTTATAAATCAAGGCATTCTTGGAACGTTCTTCGAATGTCTTACAAACTGATCTCGCCTTAAATAGTTGTGCCGAGGAATTCTGACTGACTCTAGACAAGATTTCATCAATCATGTCTCCGGGTAGGTCTCTTAAAATATTGGGTTGTCTATCCATTTTGTGTTTTTATACTGTAAAATAGACAAGAGTTAGATTCATAAAAAAAATACTTATTAATACAAGCAATTTTTACATATATCATAAAGCATAAGCACACTATATTACATATATTACACCACACGAATACAACTATCTTATTCCGACTCGCTCGTTTCTTCTTCTTCGATTTTGGTTCATTTTGCCAAGTTTCTAGGGATATATGATGTTCCCCTAATACGAGCCGTCATTTTCCACATTGGTTTAGAAAAACCTGATGGTTTAGAGGTTCCCGGGTTATTGTCACAACTTAAGAAATACGGGTGTTGACGATACATATAAAGTTCATCGGGTTTGAAATCAAATTTCTCTATTTTTATGCCCTTTCCCTTATTGTTCTCTTTTGCCTTATTAAATTGTGTTGGGGTAATTTCTATAACATCATCGGAATCCTTGTCGGGATCCAATTCATCGGAGAATTGGTAATCCTCCCAATACTTTGCTTCCTTGGCGGAAACACCATTGACCATAATTAACTTTGGTCGGTTGGTTGAGGATTTTCTTCTACTTAACCGTTTTATTATTTCCCCCACTGGTTCTATTTCTTCTTCCAGTTCCGATTCTTCTTCCGGTTCCGATTCTTCTTCCGGTTCCGACTCTTCTTCCGGTTCCTCTTCGGGAACTTGTGAATCAGTCCACGAATCATTCCAATTTACATTTGACTCTTCATTATTATTAGGTGAGTCAATGGGACTTGTTCTAGAGGTAGACATCTATCACATAATATCAAACGCGTTAAGAGATTAATATTTCACATAATATTCACATGTTAAAAATATATAGTTTCCAACAAAATTTGTTAAGCAATCATTTTTCAAGTAAACACGGTCGAAGTCCAGACTCACTAATGCATCCTAACAAACTCGATAAGACACACTAATGCAAAATTCTGGTTCTCTAGGACCAACGCTCGGATACCAACTGAAATGTCCCGTTCTTATTGCTTAAAAACGTTCCATATTAATTGATTTCGTTGCGAGGTTTTGACCTCTATATGAGACGTTTTTCAAAGACTGCATTCATTTTTAAAACAAACCATAACCTTTATTTCATAAATAAAGGTTTAAAAAGCTTTACGCAGATTATCAAATAATGATAATCTAAAATATCCTGTTTACACACGACCATTACATAATGGTTTACAATACAAATATGTTACATCGAAATCAGTTTCTTGAATGCAGTTTTTACACAATATCATACAAACATGGACTCCAAATCTTGTCCTTATTTTAGTATGCAACAGCGGAAGCTCTTAGTATTCACCTGAGAATAAACATGCTTTAAACGTCAACAAAAATGTTGGTGAGTTATAGGTTTAACCTATATATATCAAATCGTAACAATAGACCACAAGATTTCATATTTCAATATACATCCCATACATAGAGATAAAAATCATTCATATGGTGAACACCTGGTAACTGACATTAACAAGATGCATATATAAGAATATCCCCATCATTTCGGGACACCCTTCGAATATGATATAAATTTCGAAATACTAAAGCATCCGGTACTTTGGATGGGGTTTGTTAGGCCCAATAGATCTATCTTTAGGATTCGCGTTAATTAGGGTGTCTGTTCCCTAATTCTTAGATTACCAGACTTAATAAAAAGGGGCATATTCGATTTCGATAATTCAACCATAGAATGTAGTTTCACGTACTTGTGTCTATTTTGTAAATCATTTATAAAACCTGCATGTATTCTCATCCCAAAAATATTAGATTTTAAAAGTGGGACTATAACTCACTTTCACTGATTTTTACTTCGTCGGGAAGTAAGACTTGACCACTGGTCGATTCACGAACCTATAACAAATATGTACATATATATCAAAGTATGTTCAAAATATATTTACAACACTTTTAATACATTTTGATGTTTTAAGTTCATTAAGTCAGCTGTCCTCGTTAGTAACCTACAACTAGTTGTCCAAAGTTAGATGTACAGAAAAAAAATTGATATATATTATCTTGAATCAATCCACGACCCAGTGTATACACGTCTCAGGCTAGATCACAACTCAAACTATATATATTTTTGAAAACAACCTCAACCCTGTATAGCTAACTCCCACATTACTACATATAGAGTGTCTATGGTTGTTCCAAATAATATATAGACATGGGTCGATATGATATGTCAAAACATTTGCATACATGTCTATGGTATCCCAAGATTACATAATATATTAGAATACATGTATAATACAATATAAGTTAGCTAGGATATGATTAATATAGATTTGTTACCAATTTTCACGTTGTTACAACAAGAAAAATTATCCAATCTTGTTTTACCCATAACTTCTTCATTTTAAATCCGTTTTGAGTGAATCAAATTGCTATGGTTTCATATTGAACTCTTTTTTATGAATCTAAACAGAAAAAGTATAGGTTTATAGTCAGAAATATAAGTTACAAGTCGTTTTTGTAAAGGTAGTCATTTCAGTCGAAAGAACGACGTCTAGATAACCATTTTAGAAAACAAACTTCCACTTTGAGTTTAACCATGATTTTTGGATATATTTTCATGTTCATAAGAAAAATCATTTTTCCAAAAGAGAAACTTTTAAATCAAAGTTTATCATAGTTTTTAATTAACTAACCCAAAACAGCCCGCGGTGTTACTACGACGGCGTATGTCCGGTTTTTACAGTGTTCTCCGTGTTTCCAGGTTTTAAAACATTAAGTTAGCATATCATATAGATATAGAACATGTGTTTAGTTGATTTTAAAAGTCAAGTTAGAAAAATGGATCTAGCTTCAAAGGATCCTTGGATGGCTTGAAAGTTCTTGAAGCAGAATTATGACACGAAAAACATGTTCAAGTAAGATTTCCACTCGAAATAAGATTGTTATAGTTATAGAAATTGAATCAAAGTTTGAATATGAGTATTACCTTGTATTAGAAAGATATCTTACTGTAAATAAGAAAGATTTCTTGAGGTTGGATGATCACTCTACAAGATTGGAAGTAAGCTAGCAAACTTGGAAGTATTCTTGATTTTATGAAACTAGAACTTGTAGAATTTATGAAGAACACTTAGAACTTGAAGATAGAACTTGAGAGAGATCAATTAGATGAATAAAATTGAAGAATGAAAGTGTTTGTAGGTGTTTTTGGTCATTGGTGTATGGATTAGATATAAAGGATATGTAATTTTGTTTTCATGTAAATAAGTCATGAATGATTACTCATATTTTTGTAATTTTATGAGATATTTCATGCTAGTTACCAAATGATGGTTCCCACATGTGTTAGGTGACTCAAATGGGCTGCTAAGAGCTGATCATTGGAGTGTATATACCAATAGTACATACATCTAAAAGCTGTGTATTGTACGAGTACGAATACGGGTGCATACGAGTAGAATTGTTGATGAAACTGAACGAGGATGTAATTGTAAGCATTTTTGTTAAGTAGAAGTATTTTGATAAGTGTCTTAAAGTCTTTCAAAAGTGTATGAATACATATTAAAACACTACATGTATATACATTTTAACTGAGTCGTTAAGTCATCGTTAGTCGTTACATGTAAGTGTTGTTTTGGAACCTTTAGGTTAACGATCTTGTTAAATGTTGTTAACCCAATATTTAAAATATCAAATGAGATTTTAAATTATTATATTATCATGATAATATGATGTATGAATATCTCTTAATATGATATATATACATTAAATGTCGTTACAACGATAATCGTTACATATATGTCTCGTTTCAAAATCATTAAGTTAGTAGTCTTGCTTTTACATATGTAGTTCATTGTTAATATACTTAGTGATATGTTTACTTATCATAATATCATGTTAACTATATATATATTCATATATATGTCATCATATAGTTTTTACAAATTTTAACGTTCGTGAATCACCGGTCAACTTCGGTGGTCAATTGTCTATATGAAACCTATTTCAATTAATCAAGTTTTAACAAGTTTGATTGCTTAATATGTTGGAAACACTTAATCATGTAAATAACAATTTCATTTAATATATATAAACATGGAAATGTTCGGGTCACTACAGTACCTACCCGTTAAATAAATTTCGTCCCGAAATTTTAAGCAGTTGGAGGTGTTGACGTATCTTCTGGAAATAAGTGCGGGTATTTCTTCTTCATTTGATCTTCTCGTTCCCAGGTGAACTCGGGTCCTCTACGAGCATTCCATCGAACCTTAACAATTGGTATCTTGTTTTTTTTAAGTCTTTTAACCTCATGATCCATTATTTCGACGGGTTCTTCGATGAATTGAAGTTTTTTGTTGATTTGGATTTCATCTAACGGAATAGTGAGATCTTCTTTAGCAAAACATTTCTTCAAATTCGAGACGTGGAAAGTGTTATGTACAGCCGCGAGTTGTTGAGGTAACTCAAGTCGGTAAGCTACTGGTCTGACACGATCAATAATCTTGAATGGTCCAATATACCTTGGATTTAATTTACCTTGTTTACCAAATCGAACAACGCCTTTCCAAGGTGCAACCTTAAGCATGACCATCTCTCCAATTTCAAATTCTATATCTTTTCTTTTAATGTCGGCGTAACTCTTTTGTCGACTTTGGGCGGTTTTCAACCGTTGTTGAATTTGGATGATCTTCTCGGTAGTTTCTTGTATTATCTCCGGACCCGTAATCTGTCTATCCCCCACTTCACTCCAACAAATTGGAGACCTGCACTTTCTACCATAAAGTGATTCAAATGGCGCCATCTCAATGCTTGAATGGTAGCTGTTGTTGTAGGAAAATTCTGCTAACGGTAGATGTCAATCCCAACTGTTTCCGAAATCAATAACACATGCTCGTAGCATGTCTTCAAGCATTTGTATCGTCCTTTCACTTTGCCCATCAGTTTGTGGATGATAGGCAGTACTCATGTCTAGACGAGTTCCTAATGAAGGTATTTCGTGTGCCCGAGAGACATATTAAATTAACGTGGCCACTATGTTACGATCCAAGTCAGGTCATACCCAATAACAAGCTTACCAACACTTTATATGTATTTATTTTAACGGTTGGATTGTTAAATGAATACGCGACACTTGAACTTTAGAAAATCGGTTTTCTAAATTATAATCACTTGAGATAAATTATTTGGATAATTTACGTATGATGTGTATTTAATTATTTATAGGTTTAAATAATTATGTTGTGTTATATTTTATAAAATTGGTTTATAAAATAAGTGACTTAACAAATGCATACTTTATATAATAAGTTTTATATAAATTACAAGTATTTTATAACATGTTTTATAAAAATATAAACCTTATTATATATTCAAAAGTGTGCAGAATTTTGGAGTCTCCAAGGAGACACCCATGCCTTGTTTTATCACTTTTAAGGTAGCACAACTACTAAGGCACATGCTTAAGTAGTTTACCAATGCCTTGACTCAACTAATACATGCAAACACATCAATACACTTGAGAAAAAAAACTGAAAAAAACTCTCCCTCAGCTGCTGTTTGGCCGTGGCTGTTTAGGGACCAAAGGAGGGTTCTAAGTTTGTTTTTGCAAGTTCATTTTAAGTGTTAAACAAATCCTAACTATAGGCAAAGGTGTTGGGGTTATTGCTTGGGGTATTATTTGCTTGAGGCTTCAAGTTAGAGGCTCCATTCATCATCATCTCCTTCAAACTTTCTGCTCATTTTGAAGAACCCTCAAACTTGTTTTGAGGAGGTATAAACACTATCCTTTCTTGTATATTAGTAAGTATTATTTCACAACTTGATCCATGGGATTTACATTTAAATGGTTGAATGATTAACAAGTTCTTAAACGGCTAAACATACTCATATTAACACGCTTCCGCAAGCTTACTAATAAATGGTTTTAAGGATATTGAAACTTGTTAAATCCCTACAATGGTATCTAGAGCCGAAGTTGTTGAAATATGCTTCTAATTGTTGTTTTAAAACCCATCAACTTTGCATTCTAAGTACATGCATGAAAGAAGAATGCAAAAATTGTTGGATTTGGGTGGGTTTATGTTTAATGCCGAATTGGTTAGGGTCCAAAAGTGGGTTTGGGCTCTTCCATTTGGTTCATATTTGGTTGCATGTTGAAGTTCACAATCTATGCTTTGACCTTGTGTTGATTGCATGCTATATTTGGTTGATTTGTTATATTCATTTGGTTTGTAATAATAATTATTCAATGGCATGTAATAATTGTTCAATTGGTTTGTAATAATTATTTCATTTGGTTATGTAATTCATTTTATATTTGGTATGTAAAATAGAATAGGTTGTAATTTCATTTTCTAGATAAAATGTATTAGGATACATATTTTGTAAAAATGAAGATACAAGGTGATGAAGACTTGAAGAACACAAGGAGCATATGGATGCAAGATTAAGTGGGAGATTTGAAATCTCCTACTTTGTATGATTAACCCTTACCCGGTGACATTTGTTTTCGGCTAAACAAATGTCCACCAAAATGGCTAGATTGTGAACATACTTATTTTGCATGTGTAGTTGTTTGTATGTTTATAGATTGTATGTTTGATTGCAACAAATTAATCACGCAAATTAACAACAAACAAAACGAAAATTTAATTGGTTAAATTAGACGTATTAACGACATGCAAAACGGAAATTTAAATGGTTAAATTGAAAATGGCCACCAAAAACCTTAATAAATGGTTATTAAGAACATGAAAAGGATAACGTATATAAAATGGTTTATATCAAGTAATTGGCTCAATTACAAGACATGAAATTGGTTTTTCATAAGTACCATACACTAAATGCATGTTGGTGTATGGCATAAATGTTTTCTTAAACTAGAATTAACGAAAACTTAAAATCCCTTAATCGACAAGGTAAACAAGTTCAACGCCATCCTTTTGTGGGACACTTAAACATAGTAGGGAACTCATAATGGGATAAAGGTCACCTAACCGTTATGAGCTAACTAATATGGTTAAGGTAAAATTCGCATGCTTGTGGGATAAAGGTCACCTAACCACTTGTATGTTAATTTTACATGTTTACACAAGTAGGACGACTTGATTTGGGAATCATGAACTTAGGGTCACCGAAGCATGAGAAACAAATAGGCGTTGATGGGATAAATATGCCATGCAAAAGGATTGTATGATCCCATAATTTAGAAGTTGCAAAAGGATTGCAATTGTCATATAAATGACTACCTAGCTAAATCAAATAACGGGATAAAGGTCACCTAACCGAAATTTGATTTACCGTTGGATTCTAATATTTAATAAGACAATTATAATATAAAAGGGTATTGTTTATTAAAATTGAAATCAATACTTAAATGAACTTTGTTAATTTTGTAGATGGCCGCTAATAACAACAACATGCAAAACGCACCACTTAACCTAAACAACCTATCGTTAAGGTCTCTCCTCGAGAAAGACAAACTCAACCATACGAACTTTATGGATTGGTTCCGTAATCTTAGGATTGTCCTCAAACTCGAGGATAAAGCGTATGTGTTGGAGGACCCCATTCCCGATCAACCCGACATGGATGATACGGAGGGCATGGCTTACTATGACAAATATTGTGCCGATTCGGTGCAAGTTGGTTGCCTAATGCTTGGGACTATGATACCCGAACTCCAAAAGGATTTCGAACATCATAGTGCATATGACATGATAACGCAATTGAAGGAGATGTTCCTTCAACAAGCACGTGTCGAGCGCTTCGAAACGGTTCGAGCGCTACATGCATGTCGTATGGATGACACCCAATCCGTCTCCTCCTATGTCCTCAAAATGAAAAGCCTCATTGATCGCGCAAACCGTCTTAACCTCAACATTTCCAATGAGCTAGCCACCGATCTTATCCTAAACTCCTTGTCAAAGAGGTTTGACCAATTTATAATTAATTACAATATGAATGGGATGGATAAGACCATCGGTGAGCTTCATGGCATGTTAAGGACGGCCGAAACAAGCATGGGTAAAAGGGCTTCACCCGTGCTAATGATCAATGATGGCGGGTCAAAAGGTAACAACACCTCTAAGCCTAAGGTGGCTAAGAGAAAAGGACCCGCCTATCAAGGCAAGGGAAAGGTGAAGATGGTTACCCCAACCAAGAACAAGAACAAAAAGCAAAAGGTTACGGAAAAGGCAAACCCCAAGGAAGACCCATGTTTCGGTTGCGGTGAGATGGGTCATTGGAAACGAAACTGTCCGGTCTACCTTAAGGAGTTGAAGGAAAAGAGGGATGCGGGGCAATCCTCAGGTAATATATATATGGTATATATAGAGCTTAGTATTACTTCTTCTAATACATGGGTATTAGACACTGGATGTGGAACTCACATTTGCAATTCTTTGCAGGGGTTCAAAAGAAGTAACAAGCAAATGGGAACATCAAGTCTCTTCATGGGGAATGGAGCTAAAGTGCAAGTGAAAGCTCAAGGAGACTTTGTGTTAAAACTTCCAAGTAGCATGGAACTTATTTTGAATGATGTTTTGTATGCACCCGACTTGTGTCGAAACATTATTTCTGTTTCCCGTTTGAAACAATATGGTTTTAATGTTAATTTTATTAATGATGATATCCATGTTTGTTTAGATAATGTATTCTATTTCAAGGCTTCGCCTTCAAATGGAATTTATGAATTGGTTCATGATGACACATCATCTAGTAGCTCAATGTACCATACAAGCACCAAGAAACTCAAAAGGTATTTGAGTGATTCCTACTTATGGCATTGTCGCCTTGGTCACATAAACAAGAACCGAATGCATACACTTCAAAAGAATGGACTTTTAAAATCAAATGAGATGGACTCATTTGATGTATGTGAATCTTGTTTACAAGGCAAAATGACTAAAGCACCTTTCAAAGGGACATATGAAAGGGCTAAAGACTTATTGGGATTAATACATTCGGATGTGTGTGGTCCCTTTAAGCCCATGACTAGGAATGGTGAAAGATACTTTGTTACATTCATTGATGACTTCAGTCGTTTCGGATATGTCTACTTGTTAAGGCATAAGGATGAAACTTTTGAAGCATTCAAAGAGTATCAAAATGAAGTACAAAATCAACTCAATAAGACAATCAAGGTACTTCGTACCGATAGAGGAGGTGAATACCTAAGCGATGCTTTCCAAGATCATCTTAGAAGTTGTGGGATTATCTCACAACTCACTCCTCCTGGAACACCCCAACTGAATGGAGTTTTCGAAAGGAGGAACCGAACCCTAATGGATATGGTTCGATCTATGATGGCTAGAAGCTCGTTACCTCTATCATTTTGGGGTTATTGTCTATGCTCCGCGGCTCGTATTTTAAATATGGCCCCAACCAAGAAAGTGGAACGAACACCTCATGAGATGTGGTTTGGAAAACCTCCATCTCTATCATACTTAAAGGTATGGGGATGTGAAGCTTACCCTAAGCGTTACGTCCCTAATAAGTTGTATGCTCGATCCACGAAGTGTATCTTCATAGGATATCCCAAGAATGATATGGGATATTATTTCTATGATCCATCCGAGCAGAATGTATTTGTTGCTCGGAAGGCGGAATTCCTTGAAACTAAGTTCCTAATGGAAGGAAATAGTGAAAGGAAGATAGATCTTGAGGAGGTTCAAGATCAAGTAGATGATACACAATTGGTTGACACTAGCACTCAACATGAAAATGTTGAGAATGATCAAATGGATGATCAAAATACACAAGACGTTCGCAGATCTGGTAGGATTAGTAATCCTCCTGAGAGATATGGGTTTCTCATGGATGGTTGCTATGTGGTTGATTTGGATGAACCAATAAACTACCAAGATGCTTTATCAAGGATTGATAAAGATAAATGGCAGGAAGCCATGAATGCTGAGATGCAATCCATGTATGACAACCAAGTTTGGGAACTTGTTGCGCAACCTCCTGGCTCTAGGCTAGTTGATTGTAAATGGCTGTTCAAAATGAAAACCGACATACATGGAAACTTGGATACATATAAAGCTAGACTTGTAGCAAAAGGTTTCACTCAAACTCAAGGGGTTGACTATGATGAAACTTTTTCGCCTGTGGCAATGCTAAAGTCTATTAGGATATTACTTGCCATTGCTGCTCATTATGATTATGAAATATGGCAAATGGATGTCAAGACCGCTTTCCTAAACGGACATCTTGAGGAAGATGTCTACATGGTTCAGCCTGAAGGTTTTGTTGATCTGAAATATCCTAAGAAGGTATGCAAGTTAAAGAAGTCAATCTACGGATTGAAACAAGCATCTAGAATGTGGAATCATCATTTTAATGAGGAGGCCAAGAAATTTGGCTTCATTAAAAATGGTGATGAAGCTTGTGTATACAAGAAAGCTAGTGGGAGCACTATCATGTTCCTTGTACTATATGTGGATGATATATTGTTATTTGGAAATGATATTCAGGCAATGCAAGGTGTTAAAACTTGGTTAAGCAAATGCTTCTCCATTAAGGATCTTGGAGAAGCACAATACGTTTTGGGGATTGGGATCTACAGGGATAGATCCAAGAAACTGATAGGTTTAAATCAAAGTGCATACATTGAAAAGATCTTGAAAAGGTTCAAGATGGAGAACTCTAAGAAAGGTTTGGTACCTATTCAAAAGGGAACACTTCTCAGTTCATCTCAGTGCCCCACCACGAAAGATGAACAGGAGAGAATGAAGAAAGTCCCATATGCTTCTGCCATTGGGTCAATCATGTATGCAATGATATGCACTAGACCGGATGTGTCATGCGCTCTTAGCCTGACAAGTAGATACCAGAATAACCCAGGAAACAGTCATTGGATTGCTGTTAAAAGTATATTGAAATACCTTAGGAGGACTAAGGATATGTTTCTTATATACGGGTCTGGTGAGGAGGAACTCGCTGTAAAGGGTTACGTAGACGCGAGTTTCCAAACTGATCGAGATGATTCTCGATCACAATCCGGTTATGTCTTCACGTTAAATGGAGGTGCAGTCTCTTGGAAGAGTTCAAAACAGGATGTTGTTGCATTATCCACTACAGAGTCGGAGTACATCGCCGCATCATTGGCAGCTCAGGAAGCTGCATGGATGAAGAAATTCATCGACGACTTAGGAGTAGTCCCTTCCATTCTGGACCCTCTTGAGATCTTTTGTGACAACGAGGGTGCGATTGCTCAAATCAAAGAACCTCGTGCTCACCAAAAGACCCGTCACATTGAGCGGAGATTCAACTACATAAGGGATGAAGTTGAAAAGGGAAAGATATGTATTCGCAAAGTTCACACAGATCTTAATATAGCGGATCCTCTCACGAAGCTCTTACATGGACCAAAACATGCAGGACATGTTTGTGCATTAGGGCTTCGATATTCTAGCGATTGGTCATGATCTGTTTTAAGTATTGTAATGGAACGAAATTGTTCAAACTCATTAATATAATTATGGTATTAATTTATTTTGAGTTATGTTCTTATTTTGCATATTTTATCCATGAATAAGTAATTATTCTAAATTCCGTAGTCGATCACATTTGTGGGAACAAGTGTGAGGTTTAGACTATTATGAACTTGGATTGGTGTACATTCACGGGATGAATGTAGGGCAAGGTTGCAACCAAGGTTCATAGATATTTGTGGGATACAAATATTGGAAGACCCGCCATCAAGATTTACTAAATGGAGCCTTTGTGGTTGATCACATGTAATCTTGAGTAAAGGCGAATATCATTGTATCCTCTGACCTGAGATACATATTGGGTTCGGATATTTACCAAGTATTGTGCCTTGAATCTTTCCTTCGCTATTCTGAAACATGGTAGTTCATAAGGAAGAGCTCAGGTATAATGCAAGGTATATATCTAGGACGTATGTAGTCAAGATGGAATTTGTCCCTCTTATTCGTTGAGAGTCAAATGTTTAAGGCCTGAAAAGTTAAATCTAGAAGAGAGTGATCACTCTATATCTCTTGGATTTAACATGACATCTAGGATGAAAGGATATAATGTAAAGATTCACCTATTCATATTTGAGATGGGAACTCGAAAGGGATGATGTTATTGAATGGCACAAAGTCATAACATATTGGGGGTGATGGACGGTCGTTAGGTGGTATCCATCACTTGCATTAATTTCTTATGTTCCTCGTGCAAGTGGGAGATTGAAGGTATTTCGTGTGCCCGAGAGACATATTAAATTAACGTGGCCACTATGTTACGATCCAAGTCGGGTCATACCCAATAACAAGCTTACCAACACTTTATATGTATTTATTTTAACGGTTGGATTGTTAAATGAATACGCGACACTTGAACTTTAGAAAATCGGTTTTCTAAATTATAATCACTTGAGATAAATTATTTGGATAATTTACGTATGATGTGTATTTAATTATTTATAGGTTTAAATAATTATGTTGTGTTATATTTTATAAAATTGGTTTATAAAATAAGTGACTTAACAAATGCATACTTTATATAATAAGTTTTATATAAATTACAAGTATTTTATAACATGTTTTATAAAAATATAAACCTTATTATATATTCAAAAGTGTGCAGAATTTTGGAGTCTCCAAGGAGACACCCATGCCTTGTTTTATCACTTTTAAGGTAGCACAACTACTAAGGCACATGCTTAAGTAGTTTACCAATGCCTTGACTCAACTAATACATGCAAACACATCAATACACTTGAGAAAAAAAACTGAAAAAAACTCTCCCTCAGCTGCTGTTTGGCCGTGGCTGTTTAGGGACCAAAGGAGGGTTCTAAGTTTGTTTTTGCAAGTTCATTTTAAGTGTTAAACAAATCCTAACTATAGGCAAAGGTGTTGGGGTTATTGCTTGGGGTATTATTTGCTTGAGGCTTCAAGTTAGAGGCTCCATTCATCATCATCTCCTTCAAACTTTCTGCTCATTTTGAAGAACCCTCAAACTTGTTTTGAGGAGGTATAAACACTATCCTTTCTTGTATATTAGTAAGTATTATTTCACAACTTGATCCATGGGATTTACATTTAAATGGTTGAATGATTAACAAGTTCTTAAACGGCTAAACATACTCATATTAACACGCTTCCGCAAGCTTACTAATAAATGGTTTTAAGGATATTGAAACTTGTTAAATCCCTACACCTAATGCTTGCTATAATGTCTGCCAGAATCTTGAAATAAATCTGACATCCCTATCAGAGATAATAGAGATTGGTATTCCATGTCTGGAGACGACTTCCTTCAAATACAGTCGTGCTAACTTCTCCATCTTGTCATCTTCTCTTATTGGCAGGAAGTGTGCTGATTTGGTGAGACGATCAACTATTACCCAAATAGTATCAAAACCACTTGCAGTCCTTGGCAATTTAGTGATAAAATCCATGGTAATGTTTTCCCATTTCCATTCCAGGATTTCGGGTTGTTGAAGTAGACCTGATGGTTTCTGATGCTCAGCTTTGACCTTAGAACATGTCAAACATTCTCCTACGTATTTAGCAACATCGGCTTTCATACCCGGCCACCAAAAACGTTTCTTGAGATCCTTGTACATCTTCCCCGTTCCAGGATGTATCGAGTATCTGGTTTTATGAGCTTCTCTAAGTATCATTTCTCTCATATCTCCAAATTTTGGTACCCAAATCCTTTCAGCCCTATACCGGGTTCCGTCTTCCTGAATATTAAGATGCTTCTCCGATCCTTTGGGTATTTCATCCTTTAAATTTCCCTCTTTTAAAACTCCTTGTTGCGCCTCCTTTATTTGAGTAGTAAGGTTATTGTGAATCATTATATTCGTAGATTTTACTCGAATGGTTTCTCTGTCCTTCCTGCTCAAGGCATCGGCTACCACATTTGCCTTCCCCGGGTGGTAACGAATCTCAAAGTCGTAATCATTCAACAATTCAATCCACCTACGCTGCCTCATATTCAGTTGTTTCTGATTAAATATGTGTTGAAGACTTTTGTGGTCGGTATATATAATACTTTTGACCCCATATAAGTAGTGCCTCCAAGTCTTTAATGCAAAAACAACCGCGCCTAATTCCAAATCATGCGTCGTATAATTTTGTTCGTGAATCTTCAATTGTCTAGACGCATAAGCAATCACCTTCGTTCGTTGCATTAATACACAACCGAGACCTTGCTTTGATGCGTCACAATAAATCACAAAATCATCATTCCCTTCAGGCAATGACAATATAAGTGCCGTAGTTAGCTTTTTCTTCAATAACTGGAACGCTTTCTCTTGTTCATCCTTCCATTCAAATTTCTTCCCTTTATGCGTTAATGTAGTCAAGGGTTTTTCTATTCTGGAAAAGTCTTGGATGAACTTTCTGTAGTAACCAGCTAGTCCTAAAAACTGGCATGTGTGTTTCGGAGTTTTCGGGGTTTCCCACTTTTCAACAGTTTCTATCTTTGCCAGATCCACCTTAATACCTTCTTTGTTCACTATGTGACCGAGGAATTGAACTTCTTCCAACCAAAATGCAAACTTTGAAAACTTAGCGTACAATTCTTCCTTCCTCAATACTTCTAACACCTTTCTCAAATGTTCACCGTGTTCTTGGTCATTCTTTGAGTAAATAAGTATGTCATCAATGAAAACAATGACAAACTTGTCAAGGTATGGTCCACACACTCGGTTCATAAGGTCCATGAACACAGCTGGTGCATTAGTTAAACCAAACGGCATGACCATAAACTCGTAATGACCGTAACATGTTCTGAAAGCAGTCTTTAGAATATCATCTTCTTTCACCCGCATTTGATGATACCCGGAATGTAAGTCAATCTTTGAATAAACAGACGAGCCTTGTAGTTGATCAAATAAGTCGTCTATTCTCGATAGTGGGTAGCGGTTCTTGATGGTAAGTTTGTTCAACTCTCGGTAGTCGATACACAACCTGAATGTACCATCTTTCTTCTTGACAAACAAAACAGGAGCTCCCCACGGTGATGTGCT